>NC_133526.1:88961889-89263189 GCF_048544455.1 Silene latifolia
TGTAGAATTGTATATTTTGTATATATTGTTTGTTTGTTTGTTTGTCTATCCTTTTTCACATTGATCGACTACGCCACATCTGAGACATCAGGATTATGAAGACCGCATGGTATGATCCTTCCAATCTCCTTTTCCTTCTTTATGTTAATGACTATGTGGCTTTATTTTGATTGATGCGGTATAAAACAATGTGATTATAGAATTGCATTTAGCTTATATGGCATATTAGTTGGTAGAAGAAAATGCATTAGGTTGTATAAATGATAGTTGCATCATGGCATGTAGTTGCATTTAGGAAAATTTTGTGAAAACATCTATTTGGGAAACTTGACAAGTGTATATAGGCCTTTGTAGATACATGTTCTTCTTGAGACTTTGCTTACTAGAATGCTTGTAAAACACCCTAGGATGTGTCATGCTAGTATCCTTTGACCCATGGATTAAGGCCTAGGCAAGAGTACCTTATGGTATGATAACTCCTGGGCTACCGTTTATTCCAAGGTGACCTTTGAAGCCATGCAACCATCTTCCATATTCTACCATATTTTTGTCAAGAAAAGGGAATGGGCACAAAAATTGTTCCAATTTGAGTTCAAGAAATGAAAATAAATGAAAAAAAAAAGTTTGCAATTTGCATCAAAGAAAAGAGGAGTACAAAAATAAGAACTCCTATGTAACACCCCCATATTCAGAAGAGCTTTAACTAGGCCTTCCTTAACATATAAGGGCGCTACCATCTCGGTTGCCCGAGGTAAGTAATCATCAAAAGTCGATAAAAGAACATTTATAGTTATATTACAAGCGTTACAACCAACTTAACCAAAATAAATATACAACTCGTGAGCTACACACTATTTATATCGAAACTCGTGAGAACTCCTCCCGCCAGGACTCCAGCTATCAACAACATCAACACCTGCAAAGACCGACTGCTCACCATAAGGGATCACGGCAGACACATAGGAACAACAAGACAACCACACAAGGTCAATACTGAGATAAGACATGACAATACCAACAACATCTAACAACATAACACAATACAATCAGTCACACACCCAATCACACCCACTCCAATCAATCTCCGTCACCGACTGTCCACTGGACCAGCCCTGCCAGTGGGGGACCGCAGCCGTACCCACTAAATCCCCGCTCATCATACCAAGCGATAACCCTGTCCCATTAATGTGCACATCCCCTCCCGTGGCGGGTTCCACGGAGGGCGAAACTAGGGCGTGAAGCCACTCCCGCAAGTGACTCCACTCAGCCGAGAACGCATCTCGAGAACCAGAGATAAACAATCACAGACAGCTGCAATACAATGACAACCAACCAACCGCATACACCAACCGACTATCACATATACACCGCCACACAAACACAACTACACTACAACAACTACAACACAACAGCCGACACACTAGACCATCCACAGAAACTGAGTAGGCGAACCTACCTTTAAGCAACTACAACCTTTCCATGCCAATACACGAAACATCCAGCAATCAAGCAACACCTATATACACAACACAATCATCTATCACTACCAAGCAAACCCTAACTGCAAAGACAAGGATACGGATGATGATGACGACATACCTACAAGGAGAAACCTGGCAAAAGACCGCTACCCGACTCAAGTTACGCTCCCCTAAGGCACAAGAACCTTCAAAGGCTTCCATGGATGTTATATGGTGAAGGGAAGGGAAAGAGGCGACCTAAGGGTCTGAATAAATGAGGCGGAAATAATTTACGGATTTAACAAAACGCGATTATAAACCCTCGCTGAAAACCCGTTACTCGATCGAGTGTCCCACATACTCGATCGAGTGTCCTCTACTCGATCGAGTATCCGAGCTACTCGATCGAGTAGCCTCTACTCTATCGAGTACCACACATAACTCACAACCCAAGGTAACTTGGCACGCACTTCTAAGGACTATTACCGCTCCCAAAGTCAGTCAACGCTGGTCAAAAGGTCCCTAAAAGGGCGGGTATTACAGTCTTCCCCCCTTAAAATGGAACTTCGTCCCCTAAGTTCAACTCACCTATCTCAAAGCACAAGGTACGGAAACAAGGCAAAAACACTATTCCTCCGACTTAGATCGCTACTCCCCGGACATACCCTCCCCCTTGTCATCATCATCAACTGTCTAACACTCCATATAGACCGACTCCTACAAAAATATTACTTGAAATACCCAACACGCTATGAGGTTACACTTAAACTAGCAACAACCAACAACGTGAAACATGTCACTTTATCACTACTAATGTACTCAACAATATAATTCTATTCCAACACATGGCCTCATGACTATCTTTCTATGGCCGTCTTTTAAGTATACTATTCAACTTTACTTCAACATACAAATTACTTCCACTAACAAGTGTAAACAATTATACTTCCATACAAGAGATGTGACTAAAGTCGTAGAAAACGTTATAAACAAACAACAACATAATTTCAAAATCGGCCTTTTTATTTTGCGACATTACTCTTCCCCTCTAAAAAGGAACTTCGTCCCCGAAGTTCACCACCCAAACTACTACATATGTTACTTACTACTTACATCTTGACATATATCCAAACCATATTATTCATTATTGACATTACTCATACTACTCGTACAACCAGTAAACCATAAAGATATATGCAACCACATTCGAATAACTAGTCACCGTCAAGCAGGCATGTGTATATGTAGAAGGGCGCACTCCCGGTGAAATATAACTAGTAGGCAATACGGAAGTAAAATGAATGCAATAAGAACAATTACAGCTTCACTATTCGTTGCAAATATGCCTCTAAAAACCAAGCACGACTTCCAACATATAAAATGAACGGTTCAAACACGTTACTAATCATTAATAACCATGTTAAACACCAAACATGTAATTATATAACCATTAAACAATTTTAATTTTACGAAGAGTTTCTGTAACAGTGCTACTCGATCGAGTATATAGGGTACTCGATCGAGTGCCCGCTACTCGATCGAGTGTCTTGGCTACTCGATCGAGTAGCCCTGAGATCAGAATGCCTCATTTTTGTCACACCTGCAGCTACTCGACCGAGTATGGGGTACTCTGTCGAGTACCTACAGGTCAAGATCTTGGGAAAACTTGTCACAACCCACATATATATATATATATATATATATATATATAATCGTCACATAACGTGAGTCGGGATGACTTCCCGACTCCCAAAATCATGCAATAAAGTCAAACTAGCAAATCCGGCCTTATGGCCATCCATACAAATCCCCAAAATAAACGTTTTAACAAACAACGACTACCATAAGCTAACACCATCAACCAAACACAAAGATAAAGAATAGGAATATCACTCCTGCTGCTGCTCCTCCATCACCTCATCTCCACCACCATCTCCTCCCGAGGTGCTCGCTCCCGATGACCCAATACCCGCATCAACTCCCTCTCCAGCTCCAGGACTCACTTATCATGGGGTCAAGCCACCATAAGCAAAGGACTGAGGTGTCCCCCAAGCTGACTAATCCACCCCATAAGAGTGGAAAACCCCACTATAGTCCTCGACTCCACTCCACCACACTGGATGTGGTCCCTCGGTCCCTATCCCCTGAGTGTACGCCATCTCATGCATATTCCGGAGTGTCAAAGTAGATGACACTCTCTCTGCCAAGTAGCTCGAACGCGTCTCCGGGGTGTCGAGGTAGGGGTAACACGGAAAAGGGTGCTGCTATGGTGGTGCTGCCGGCCGTGGTCTAGTCTCAGCGGTCCTCTCCCTCACTTGACGGGGTCCTCTCCCCAACCTGGGCCTCTCCTCCACTACAGCCGCATTCTCCCCCTTCTTCGGCTCGGGCATCACCTGGAGGATCGTGTCATTAATGAGGTACGTCCGCAACTGTCGAGGTCCACCATCCTCCTCCTCCTCCTCATCGGAGTCCACAGCTACACCACCGGGTCTAACGGCTCTATCGGTGGGAGGTTGTAATACTACGAATGTTTTGAATTGATGTCGTGATACCTTGTGATGCGATTGGTATGGATGATAATCGTAAATGGATGATGGTATTGGATGATGCTTAGTTGTAGGAATGTTTATAAGTGATGTAGGCGAACTTCGGGACGAAGTTCATTTTAAGGGGGGAAGACTGTAATACTCCGTATTTTAATAATAATTTATAAGGATAATTTATGTAATTTAATGGGTGATTAAAGGACATTTCTAATCATAAATACAAGTAAGACGTTAATTAAATAATAAATTAATAATTCAAGCCAGGATTGGGTTTGGCTAGTATTTGTGCTTTGGGCTTAGTTGGTAATCGAGTGTTGGACTGTGTGGTATTATTATATGGGCTGAACTTATTTAATTGGTATTAGTGTAATCGGAATTTATATCGGGAATTAATAATAATATATAAAGGTAATTATGATTATAATAATAAATAATAAAGTTATGACAATAATAAATTAGTAAGTATTATATGAGGAAATCATAGTTATGTTATGATTAATAGTATATGATAAATAATAATGATATAATTATAATGACAATTCCTATACTAATTAGAATAAGGTAAATTATATAGTTTCCTACTCGCTTTCTCTATAATCCTACCCTATAAATACCCTATTAAAATCTGAGAAATAAATCACAAATTAAGAGGAGGAGCTTTTGGAGACGGAATTAGCAAGCGATAATTAATAGGTAACAATTTCTAATCTTGTTTTATTTTCTTATATAGCTGATTGTCAGACGATCTTAAGACACTTAGAAACTGACCCAAACCTTGACGGAATGAGACCAAACTTTGGGAGGTGGTTCGTGGGGTTGCAAGGGTTGTAATGGCTGTAGTGGTGGTGTCAGGGATGGCCTAGGGTGGCAGTGGCAGGCGGCTAAAGGTGGCTGGTCAGGGGGTGTTGCAGGTTAGGTCGTGGGTATTTGTAGTGGGTAATTGAACCCCTAATTGGCCGAGTATTGACCTGGGCATGGTACGGTTGTGATGGGGGGAGGTAGTCGACCATGTTGTTGGTGTTGGCGTGGCGGCAGGTGGTGGTTTTTGCGGGTGGGGGCCGGAAAACGCGAAAACAGAGGATTTGACGCGACTGTTTTTAGACGCATACTATACCCGTGTTTCTGGCTGTGAGTGGGCATGGAGGGTACCATTAGAACCATCATAGACCAGGGATGACAATAGCCGTGGCCGTTGGGTGTCGGAGTGGCTGTAGTGGTCGTGGTGATGGTGTAAGATGGTGAGTGAGGGAGTGGTGTTGGTTGTGACGGTTGAAGAGGGTTGTTAGGGCAGGTTGTTTGTGGGCTGTTGGTAGCGGGTTGGCTGGTGGTTTTGGTCGTGGGTGCTCATCGTGGTGTGGGCTAGGAGGTGGCAGAACTAGGTGGTGGTCGTGGTGGCTTGTGGTGGCGTTTTTGGGCGTGTTTATGGGGGGTGTTGAACACGGTGTATAGTGGGGGGTGTGTTGTTTTGTGAGCGGGTTTTAAATTGTTTAATTAGTTCGGGTGAGTCGGGTTCGTAATTGAATCGGGTTTTTAGTTATCATAAACCTTTAATAATTATAATAAATAATTAATTTGAATAATTAAATAAAAGGAATAAATAAATAAATAAAGTTAGTAATTATAATTGTTGTAATTGTTATTATATAGGCGACGGAAGTTGTGAAGAATTATAATCGGATCGGATTGCTTTAATTATTTGGATTGCTTTGAGCTGCTTAATTGGATTTGCTCGCCAGGTAGGAAACTACTTAATCTTGTCTTATTTCTGTTATTGCTAAAGATGGATTAAATGTATGAGGCGGTGGATAGGTGAAGGTTGTATTTAACTGTTTACGGCGATCTTTTGTTATCTTTCTGGATTTTCTGCCTTATGTCAATATTATTGATTGTTGTTGGAGTTGGGAGATGAGTTTTGTGTGTATCCAGACTGTGTGTCTGAGGCGGGACTGTGTGTCCAGTATATCCAGACTGTGTGTCTGAGGCGGGATCGTGTGTCCATTGGATGTGTGTCTGGAGTATGACTGTGTGTCTTGAAGAGGAGTATGACTGTGTGTCTAGAAGTGGAGTATGACTGTGTGTCTAGAAGAGGCTGTGTGCGGTGGTGTGGAGTGAACGGGATTGTGGTGGTAGAGTTTATTTGTGTACCAGTGATATTGCAGGTTATTTTATTCTCGTTCATTGTTTAGTTTCCTACTCAACCATTGGTTGACGTGTTTGCTTCTGTGTCAAAATAAAATTGATGCCTGCTTTAATTGATGGCATCCTGTGGTGAACCATTTAATATTTCCGGTTAAATGGGGAGCAGATTTAAATAACAGGTTTTGAGTTAGCTAGATATGGGGAGCTTGGGCGTGTGAGCTTGCGGACCTGCAGGAGTCTAGATCACATATGTAGTTATATCACTTATTTAATTTCCGCTGCGAGTTGTATTTATTTTTATATTAAGTATTAGTTGATTAAAATTGTAATAAACATGTAAGCATTAACGTTTTCAATTTAAAGTACTTTGGTGAGTTGGTCTTTGTTATTCACTATCTCGGGAAACCGAGATGGTAACAGTCCTATTTATTTGGGAATGTCTAGCTAAAGGCTCCCGAATAAATGGAGGTGTTACAAAGTGGTATCAGAGCAAAACGATCCTCAGGCCTAACCAATGAACAATAATGAACATAGGATGTGTCTAATAAAATGAACCCGGGTAGAAACTGTTAGGAGCCCACTTAAGGCTTGGGATGAGTAGGGCCCCTCAAACCAAACTTCCGGCCCTTTCAGTTTACCGGTAACCTTGAGAGAATATTTGAGAGTCTAGGGTAATCTAAAATGAAAAACCGTTTATTTCCCTTAAGAGTTTTGGTTGCCTTGTTTGAATATTGTTTCATTGATTAATGCGGTTACGGGGCCGTAACCTTGCCTTTAGGGAGAAGGGATGTGATATGGTTTTAAGCATTGATATATACATGTGATTATGAGATAAATATGTTGGCATGTGTGATTAACATGTGAAGTATTAAGGGAATTGTGTGAAATTGTGAAGAACGTAATTTTAGTTGATTTCCCGGAATTTTACCCTTGATTGTTTTGGCTGCCATTTACTACCTATTTAAAATTCTCATATGCAAAATTTATGATTAGTAGCTTTATGAGTTAGCTTTCATATGCCACTGGTCTCGTGTTCAAATAATATACTGTTTAGGAGAAATAAATATTTTATTGGACAGTAGTCGAAATATTCCTGTACAGTGATGTTTTCGCGCCATGTTTTTGTAAAATTTGCCATTTAAAAACTAAGTAATTATTTGTTATAATTCCAATGCCACTGTTTAATAGACTCATTTATGTTTCTAAATTGATAAGCCACGTTTTATGGAAATATTTTGAAAATTTATGGTGATTTTTACAAGTTGACCTAAATTTCTAACAAGTTGCTGTAAAATTTTTGTTTCGACCAAGTAGTTTGTAAAATGCATTATAAATTAATCTTATGAGCTTTGGCCTTCATTCTTTTTCTAATGGTTTACTAACTCTCTTTATTTTCTAAAAAGTATATGTCCTCAAGAGGTGATTATGTTATTAATTGTTAATGATTTTTAGAAGTTGTCACATGTTTTCTTAGCCTTGAAAAATGTAAGTTTTGTTTCTTATCTTTTGAACATTGATATTTTGATGTTATGAATTTTGGGAAGTAGAATAAACATGTCTAGTGATATGCCGAATGTGTTTCCCTAAGCCTATATATCTGTTAGCTATAATCGCATCCATGTTAGGTTAGATATCATTATTAAGAAAAGATTAACTAATTAATTATGCGTATTTTTTTTATAGATTATTATTAATTTGGCAATGTATTCGCCAGTAGTTAAGCAATAAGTTGGAATAAAAATTAATTCGAATATCTTATATGATGTGATTTGCTAGTAATTAAATATTTGTTATTTATTCAATCGTTAATTCATGTTGGAAGCGATAAGTGTTCTATATTACAATGTGTGTTTCATGTTTTATATTATAATAATGTTTTGGTTGTTCCATTTGTTTGATATTCCGAACTTCGAGGACGAAGTTAATTTTTAGGGGGAAGGAATGTAATACTAAGAATGTTTTGAATTGATGTCGTGATACCTTGTGATGCGATTGGTATGGATGATAATCGTAAATGGATGATGGTATTGGATGATGCTTAGTTGTAGGAATGTTTATAAGTGATGTAGGCGAACTTCGGGACGAAGTTCATTTTAAGGGGGGAATACTGTAATACTCCGTATTTTAATAATAATTTATAAGGATAATTTATGTAATTTAATGGGTGATTAAAGGACATTTCTAATCATAAATACAAGTAAGACGTTAATTAAATAATAAATTAATAATTCAAGTCAGGATTGGGTTTGACTAGTATTTGTGCTTTGGGCTTAGTTGGTAATCGAGTGTTGGACTATGTGGTATTATTATATGGGCTGAACTTATTTAATTGGTATTAGTGTAATCGGAATTTATATCGGGAATTAATAATAATATGTAAAGGTAATTATGATTATAATAATAAATAATAAAGTTATGGCAATAATAAATTAGTAAGTATTATATGAGGAAATCATAGTTATGTTATGATTAATAGTATATGATAAATAATAATGATATAATTATAATGACAATTCCTATACTAATTAGAATAAGGTAAATTATATAGTTTCCTACTCGCTTTCTCTATAATCCTACCCTATAAATACCCTATTAAAATCTGAGAAATAAATCACAAATTAATAGGAGGAGCTTTTGGAGACGAAATTAGCAAGCGATAATTAATAGGTAACAATTTCTAATCTTGTTTTATTTTCTTATACAGCTGATTGTCAGACGATCTTAAGACACTTAGAAACTGACCCAAACCTTGACGGAATGAGACCAAACTTTGGGAGGTGGTTCATGGGGTTGCAAGGGTTGTAATGGGTGTAGTGGTGGTGTCAGGGATGGCCTAGGGTGGCGGTGGCAGGCGGCTAAAGGTGGCTGGTCAGGGGGTGTTGCAGGTTAGGTCGTGGGTATTTGTAGTGGGTAATTGAACCCCTAATTGGCCGAGTATTGACCTGGGCATGGTAGGGTTGTGATGGGGGGAGGTAGTCGACCATGTTGTTGGTGTTGGCGTGGCGGCAGGTGGTGGTTTTTGCGGGTGGGGGCCGGAAAACGCGAAAACAGAGGATTTGACGCGGCTGTTTTTAGACGCATACTATAGCCGTGTTTCTGGCTGTGAGTGGGCATGGAGGGTACCATTAGAACCATCATAGACCAGGGATGACAATAGCCGTGGCCGTTGGGTGTCGGAGTGGCTGTAGTGGTCGTGGTGATGGTGTAAGATGGTGAGTGAGGGATTGGTGTTGGTTGTGACGGTTGAAGAGGGTTGTTAGGGCAGGGTGTTTGTGGGCTGTTGGTAGCGGGTTGGCTGGTGGTTTTGGTCGTGGGTGCTCATCGTGGTGTGGGCTAGGAGGTGGCAGAACTAGGTGGTGGTCGTGGTGGCTTGTGGTGGCGTTTTTTGGCGTGTTTATGGGGGGGTGTTGAACACGGTGTATAGTGGGGGGTGTGTTGTTTTGTGAGCGGGTTTTAAATTGTTTAATTAGTTCGGGTGAGTCGGGTTCGTAATTGAATCGGGTTTTTAGTTATCATAAACCTTTAATAATTATAATAATTAATTAATTTGAATAATTAAATAAAAGGAATAAATAAATAAATAAAGTTAGTAATTATAATTGTTGTAATTGTTATTATTATATAGGCGACGGAAGTTGTGAAGAATTATAATCGGATCGGATTGCTTTAATTATTTGGATTGCTTTGAGCTGCTTAATTGGATTTGCTCGCCAGGTAGGAAACTACTTAATCTTGTCTTATTTCTGTTATTGCTAAAGATGGATTAAATGTATGAGGCGGTGGATAGGTGAAGGTTGTATTTAACTGTTTACGGCGATCTTTTGTTATCTTTTTGGATTTTCTGCCTTATGTCAATTTTATTGATTGTTGTTGGAGTTGGGAGATGAATTTTGTGTGTATCCAGATTGTGTGTCTGAGGCGGGACTGTGTGTCCAGTATATCCAGACTGTGTGTCTGAGGCGGGACTGTGTGTCCTGGAGTATGACTGTGTGTCTTGAAGAGGAGTATGACTGTGTGTCTAGAAGTGGAGTATGACTGTGTGTCTAGAAGAGGCTGTGTGCGGTGGTGTGGAGTGAACGGGATTGTGGTGGTAGAGTTTATTTGTGTACCAGTGATATTGCAGGTTGTTTTATTCTCGTTCATTGTTTAGTTTCCTACTCAACCATTGGTTGACGTGTTTGCTTCTGTGTCAAAATAAAATTGATGCCTGCTTTAATTGATGGCATCCTGTGGTGAACCACTTAATATTTCCGGTTAAATGGGGAGCAGATTTAAATAACAGGTTTTGAGTTAGCTAGATATGGGGAGCTTGGGCGTGTGAGCTTACGGACCTGCAGGAGTCTAGATCACATATGTAGTTATATCACTTATTTAATTTCCGCTGCGAGTTGTATTTATTTTTATATTAAGTATTAGTTGATTAAAATTGTAATAAACATGTAATCATTAACGTTTTCAATTTAAAGTACTTTGGTGAGTTGGTCTTTGTTATTCACTACCTCGGGAAACCGAGATGGTAACAGTCCTATTTATTTGGGAATGTCTAGCTAAAGGCTCCCGAATAAATGGGGGTGTTACAGAGGTGCTGAGGAGCCGAAATCTTCATCCAGCTCATGCCCCACACCCTCCAAGCTAGGCTGCCATCAGCTAAAGTTCTCAACCATTTCAGGTCGAGGTAGTAGTCTCGGTCCATAGTAGGCACCGGTGTAGCCAGTGGAACATACTCGGAAGAAGCCTCAAAGGAGGCTAGCTTTTCAGCTAGCCGAGTGGCGATAGCACCACAACTCAAGTACCGAGAAGTGGCAGTAGCCATCAAAGCAAGGCTAGCACGACCATGGAAGGAGCATTAAAGACCACCCTCTCGGTCCGCTCCGGGTTGAGGTAAGACATTAGAAGCAACATCTCATGATTGTTCAGTTTACTAATATCCGGTCTATCATAAAGGAGGTTCGAAATGGAACGAATAAAGATCATCAAGGTAACATGCTGAACATCATTAATCAACATGTTGCTTGAGGTGGGAGCTGGCTTTCCGGTAAGACAAGGCATTAGGCGGCAGACACCGCACTCAGAAGGGATCTCACCGATGGAATCCTTGGGAGGCTTGGCCAACCCAAGGTGAGACGCGAAAAGGTCCATGGTCAACAGGAAACTTTTGTTCATCAAACGAAACTCAACAGTTTGTGCAGCTGGCTCGTATTTAAACGAGCTCATAAACTCCAAGGTAAGAAAAGGGTAAGTATGCTTCCTCAGTCGATACAACCCCGTAAACCCCAAAGTCTCAAATATGTGACGGACATCCGTCTCAATTCCCAAGTCAGTCAGAAGTGTGGTATCCACACAACGGGTAGGCCTCATTTTGCGTTTCTGCAACGCCACAAAACGCTCTCTCTGTTTAAAATCTACAAACACCACCGTAGGGTACTCCGGTACCGTGGGTACTACGGGTCCACTACCTTCCCCAGGCTCGGGCTGTGAAGCCCTCCCCCTCTTGCTCTGACGGGTCCCTATGTTCAGTCTCGGCATCTGTTTCAGCATATGGTTTAAACAGACTTGCATAGGCATATAAAGCACATAATTCACGCAATTGGACCTTGAATACGAAGCTAGGTATACACTTTCACCAACAAATTCCCAATTTGATATGTAAATTCAGTTTATAGCAACTCAGACGGTCTCTATAGTTGTGAAAAGTTTAGTATGGTAAACACAATTTACTCACCCAGTTCGGATATTATGGTATGACCCAATATGCTATTTCATGTAATTACTTGACATCATGTGAGATATTCATATACACTCATAGAAAGGTAACTTAAAGCATGTCATCATCCACCTTCAACATTAGAAGCAATTAACTCGACTAGGCTAGTCAGACGGTCTCTACGACTGTAACAAATTGACATATTCATCAACAATTAACATCACCATTATCATATTAAAAGCTTAATTCTTGCATATTTATTCATATCTAATACAAAATCCCAATTATAGAAAACGAAATTCAATTTGGGGCACTTTTAAGACGAAGTTTTAAGGCAAGTTTTAAGGTGAAAATCACCAAAATCCATCCTTCAACATGATATATACCGTATATAGTGTTCAATTTCATCATCTAATATGTAGAAAACAACCCAAAATCAATTTTGATTTTTGAAAACCCTAGAAAATTCGTCCCCCATTTTGCAATTTCTAGTCTATTTTTACAGTAATTAATCACCAACATTCACGGAAGGAAAGCATGTGAATCATGTCACAACAACTAAAAGCAATAATTTGCCAATATGAATCGAAAATTTCAGATTACACCATCATTCTAACAAATTCAAAGTAATAAAAACATGTAAATAGGAAAAAAAATTCATACCTTGATCAGATAGAAGGTAAAAGAACGAAATTAAGCAAAGAAAACAACCCAAATCAATCACCACAATCACAAGAAGAGGAGAGTTTTGAGAGGGATTTAGGGCTTAGGGTTCGAATAGAAGAAGAAGAATGAGAGGAATAAGAAGAAATAAGGGTTTTAAGAAACCCGTAAGAGGCTCTGTACTATAGCCTACTCGATCGAGTGCCTAGGGTACTCGATCCAGTGCCCTCTACTCGATCGAGTAGGTGCTATTTCGTCGAGTATCTGCAGAAAATTTCCACATCCCGACGTCATAGCTTCCTAACTAGATCGAGTGAGGTCTACTCGGTCTAGTAAGCACTCGCACTCGGTCAAGTAAGGTTGAGTACTCGGTCAGAAATACGAAATAAATTGAAGATTCCTGCAAAAACAACATTGCGTGTCGATTCCAAACCATGTTCGGAATTCGTCACTAGTTATCATACTCACTCATGTATTACCATTACTACTCAAGCAGATCATACCGTCTCATCAGACAAGATTCATGTCATATTACGCTGCCACAGTTTACCTAACTCGTTTTACCTGCTACCGAGTCATTCATATGCATAATCACGTCATCATACCATATCTAAACTCGTCTTATCACATTGTTATCAGCTTATTATCATGTTAATGCAAAACATATATTTAGCGATAATTATTCTCATGTCGTCCAAGTACATTCTACATAGATAAATTAAAGCTTAGCATGTCCCAATTTCAATATAAACAAATTATTCCACACAATTAAACACCACGCAAGCGAAAGTTTCAATTATCAAGCATTGCATATACACATCACTAATTACCAATTCTCGTATTATATCTCAACATTCCCTTAACTATCATCATTATAGCTACGGTAGAATTTATAAACTCATATAGGTTCGCTATTACTAACAACTTAAGGTACACACCAACACATCCACCTTTCATATTACAGCATACACTCCCGCGCTTTCACGCATTTCTATTAAATAAACTCTTGTCACGTTTCTCATAATCATCGTACAAGCTCACTAATTATACCAAATTTCACCACATATAATCCAAAAGCAACTACCATGCCCATATCTACTTTAGCAAAGACTCAACCACAAATAGTTACGACGCAATCATCATACACATGACATACATACACACGGACTCCACATTCCCATACCCTGGGACTGGCTTAAGTACCATGGGGCCAAGATTTTGAAATGAGGGCGCCTACTCACCCAAAATCTAGCATCAGCTGGGGCTCCCATTATACATACACCAGGTTCATTTTATTAAACTCACTACGTTCATTATTTTCATTGGTTACAGGTTTCAAAATCGTCGCTCTGATACCACTTTGTAACACCTCCATATTCAGGGGAGCCTTAACTAGGCCTTACTTAGCATATAAGGGCGCTACCATCTCGGTTGCCCGAGGTAAGTAATCATCAAAAGTCGATAAAAGAACATTTATAGTTATATTACAAGCGTTACAACCAACTTAACCAAAATAAATATACAACTCGTGAGCTATGCACTATCTATATCGAAACTCATGAGAACTCCTCCCGACAGGACTCCAGCTATCAACAACATCAACAACACCTGCTAAGACCGACTGCTCACCATAAGGGATCACGGCACACATAGGAACAACAAGACAACCACACAAGGTCAGTACTGAGATAAGACATGACAATACCAACAACATCTAGCAACACAACACAATACAATCAGTCACACACCCAATCACACCCACTCCAATCAATCTCCGTCACCGACTGTCCACTGGACCAACCCTGCCAGTGGGGGACCGCAGCCGTACCAACCAAATCCCCGCTCATCATACCGAGCGATAACCCTGTCCCATTAATGTGCACATCCCCTCCCGTGGCGGGTTCCACGAAGGGCGAAACTAGGGCGTGAAGCCACTCCCGCAAGTGACTCCACTCAGCCGAGAACGTATCTCGAGAACCAGAGAAAAAAAATCACAGACAGCTGCAATACAATGATAACCAACCAACCGCATACACCAACCGACTATCGCATATACACCGCCACACAAACACAACTACACTACAACAACTACAACACAACAACCGATACACTAGACCATCCACAGAAACTGAGTAGGCGAACCTACCTTTAAGCAACCACAACCTTTCCATGCCAATACACCAAACATCCAGCAATCAAGCAACACCTATATACACAACACAATCATCTATCACTACCAAGCAAACCCTAACTCCAAAGACAAGGATACGGATGATGATGACGACATACCTACAAGGAGAAACCTGGCAAAAGACCACTACCCGACTCAAGTTACGCTCTCCTAAGGCACAAGAACCTTCAAAGGCTTCCATGGAGGTTATATGGTGAAGGGAAGGGAAAGAGGCGACCTAAGGGTCTGAAGAAATGAGGCGGAAATGATTTGCGGATTTAACAAAACGCGATTATAAACCCTCGCTGAAAACCCGTTACTCGATCGAGTGTGTAATACTCCGTATTTATAAGTCTCTGGGTACTCTATCGAGTAGGCCTTACTCTGTCGAGTGAGGGTGAGTTGCGTTCTATAAAAGTTTCTGACCTGTTGGGTACTCGATCGAGTAACGTGGGTACTCGATCGAGTAAGGGGGTACTCGATCGAGTACCTTAGATACTCGATCGAGTAGCCGGGTTTTACGGGGAGTTTTCTCGGGTTTTGTTAATTATGCGATTAAGGTATAAAAGCTTTGTCGTCATTATTCTAAATCACTTTTGCAAAACCTAAATTACTGTTTAAGAGAGAAAGCAAGCAAGTTCTTCATCCTAATCGCATTATTAGCAATACCCGGAGTTTGGAAGGTCAGTTCTCGTCGTTGGTTATACCGTTGAGTTCCTTGCGTCGAGGGTAAGATCTATGTACCCTTTTTATTGTCTTTCCTTTGATTTGGTTAAACCCTAATTTAGAGATTTGGGGGTTTTATGTGTAGTATGTGATTTGGTAGCCTCTATGTGTTGTATGATAGGAGGAGGGTTCATAGAAGAAGCTTTTTGACTCAGTAGTAGAGACCGTCTGATTGTGTGCATACCAGGTAGGATTTCCTACTCAGTATTAGTCCCATAATGGGATGATTGTTGATGTGTTGTGATTGGTTGTTTGATATAGTAATTGTATTGTGATTGTGATTGTGATAGTTGTCTATGGTTCGCGAGGCGTGGCCTCGGCTGAGTGAGGTCACTTGCGGGAGTGGCTTCACGCCCTAGTTTCGCCTTCTGTGGAACCCGCCACAGAAGGGATGTGCACATTAATGGATAGGGTTATCGTTCATAATGAGGAGCGGGGATTTTGTGGGTATGGCTGCGGTCCCCCACTGGCAGGGCTGGTCCAGTGGACAGTCGGTGATTGAGATTGTTGGAATTGGTATGGTTATGTGTGTGACAGTTAAGCTGTCTGTTTATCTTATTGGTGATATATATTGAATTGTGTGATTAGTATTGACCCCGTTTAAATGTTTTAAAAACTGTGGTGATCCATTCCATTGTGATTGTGATTAGTACTGACCCCGTTTAAATGTAACATTCCATTTGATGTTATGGGTATTTTGATATTGGATTTGCTCTGGATAATATATTATGGAGCTAGTTGGTAGTGTATGGAGTTAGTGTTGAGAGAGATATAATGGAGTTGATACGATATCGTGAGCCATTTTGTGGAGGTAGGAATAGTTAGTGGAGTTGGCGTTACGAGTTCATGTTTGGGTTGGAGTTTCGTTTTGAGTTCTTAGTCACGTTGTTGTGTCTTGATCGAGTTAGTATGTTTGTTTTTAGAGTATGGGTTGAACTTCGGGGACGAAGTTCTTTTTAAGGAGGGAAGATTGTAATACTCCGTATTTATAAGTCTCTGGGTACTCTATCGAGTAGGCCTTACTCTGTCGAGTGAGGGTGAGTTGCGTTCTATAAAAGTTTCTGACCTGTTGGGTACTCGATCGAGTAACGTGGGTACTCGATCGAGTAAGGGGGTACTCGATCGAGTACCTTAGATACTCGATCGAGTAGCCGGGTTTTACGGGGAGTTTTCTCGGGTTTTGTTAATTATGCGATTAAGGTATAAAAGCTTTGTCGTCATTATTCTAAATCACTTTTGCAAAACCTAAATTACTGTTTAAGAGAGAAAGCAAGCAAGTTCTTCATCCTAATCGCATTATTAGCAATACCCGGAGTTTGGAAGGTCAGTTCTCGTCGTTGGTTATACCGTTGAGTTCCTTGCATCGAGGGTAAGATCTATGTACCCTTTTTATTGTCTTTCCTTTGATTTGGTTAAACCCTAATTTAGAGATTTGGGGGTTTTATGTGTAGTATGTGATTTGGTAGCCTCTATGTGTTGTATGATAGGAGGAGGGTTCATAGAAGAAGCTTTTTGACTCAGCAGTAGAGACCGTCTGATTGTGTGCATACCAGGTAGGATTTCCTACTCAGTATTAGTCCCATAATGGGATGATTGTTGATGTGTTGTGATTGGTTGTTTGATATAGTAATTGTATTGTGATTGTGATTGTGATCGTTGTCTATGGTTCGCGAGGCGTGGTCTCGGCCGAGTGAGGTCACTTGCGGGAGTGGCTTCACGCCCTAGTTTCGCCTTCTGTGGAACCCGCCACAGAAGGGATGTGCACATTAATGGACAGGGTTATCGCTCATAATGAGGAGCGGGGATTTGGTGGGTATGGCTGCGGTCCCCCACTGGCAGGGCTGGTCCAGTGGACAGTCGGTGATTGAGATTGTTGGAATTGGTATGGTTATGTGTGTGACAGTTAAGCTGTCTGTTTATCTTATTGTTGATATATATTGAATTGTGTGATTAGTACTTGACCCGTTTAAATGTTTTAAAATCGCGTGGTGATCCATTCGGGGTGGTGAGCGATTATTGAGCGGTATGATATGACGCGTATGGGATAGCCGGGATGAGTCATCACGTGGCGATTAGAAGTCTTCCATTTGTGTGTCGACGGTGTTTTGTAGCTTTGATAGTTTTAGCGATGAGACCGTCGAGAATCTTGTATTTCTTTTTATCAGTTTGGAATTGCTATGTAATCACCTTAAACTTTATTTACTTTTAAAGTTGTTTCGTTATTGTCTTATGAATATCATGCCTCGGGTAACCGAGATGGTGGCATCCTTATACCTAAGTGGTCCTGGTAAGGCACTTGGAGTATGGGGGTGTTATAAATGGTATCAGAGCGACGATCCTGAAACCTGTAACCAATGAATCTAATGAATCTAGGGAGTCAATTAAAATGAACCCGGGGTAAAGGTTGTAGGAGCTAATGCAAAGACTTGGGAGACGTCCTAAAGTCGCGAACTCGCCCTACAATTTTGAACCGGTCACCATGGGATATGTGTCGGGATCGTTATGTGCTTATTGTGTGCTGTGTGTATCTATGTAGTAGTATGTTGTATGAATTGATGGATGCATGCATGTGGAGGATGGGGGATCTGAATTGAAAGATGATGATGAAGTGAATTGTATGTTGGTTGATTGTAAAGCATGAAAGTATAAGGATTGATACATGTAATTTGGCATGTTATAATTATGTAAGGAAAAGTGTTTTGTCTATATATATATATATATAAAGCGATGTGTAAGTATACATGTTGTTGTTGTCGTGTTGAGTAAAAGTACAGAAGGTTGGGAGAGTGAATTGAATATGTGCTGGGTGAATATGTTGAACGAATATGGTGGATAAATATGTGGTATGATGGATGAATTAGTGGAAAAAGAGGAATCATCGTGGTATGATAACATGGTTCCTGATTAAGCATGTTATATAATGGAAGTTATTTTATAATGTTGTTATGCTAGTAACATGTGAATAGGGGACTTGATGTCATGTATTTGTGATTTTGTTTACGAAAAGTGATAGAATAAAAACATGTGGGTAAGTCATAATTGGCAAGTTAGATAAATTATGTGCATGATGAATGTTGTTGCTTGGCTTTTGAAAATAGTAACATATGATTATGAATACTGGTTTTATGAGTTTTGGACTGGTTTTGTTTGCTTGGTTGTTGTTTAAGCTGTTTGGAAGTAAAAATCAAATAGTTACGTCGTCTGATTACAGCAAAGTTGTCTTTAAACTGTTATAACTTGAGATTCATAAACGATTTTGATGTGATTCCAATTGGAGGTGATAGCTTGTCCTTTTACGATTCTAACGATAGGTCACACGCCCCAAACGACCAAGAAATGAGTGAGTTATGGCTGTTTTACGAAAACTGGACAGTGCTGAGAAATGCGTAGGTACTCGATCGAGTAGCCTTGGTACTCGATCGAGTAGGGGGTTACTCGATCGAGTGCGACAGTTACTCGATCGAGTGGCCCTGGTAATTTGTTTTACGTGCTTCTGATCTCCACCTACTCGATCGAGTAAGTCACTTACTCGATCGAGTGGCCTGTACTCGATCTAGTGACCCCTATTTTGGGTCATATGCTTATCTTTTGACTTCGTTGCATATTATGTTTAATTCAAAGGCGTTATTTTGCTTCTTTATGCATTATTTTACATGTATGTTGATCTTGACGCGTAAGTTACCCAATCTTGTGGTGTAAAGAGTGGCACCTATGATGAGTATGAGTTCGGTGGGGAGGACATGATTTATATGTGTTGTGATTGGTAAGACTTAATTGAGGCATAGAGCATGTTGTGTGAGACGAGATGAGTGACATGATTGTATGTCGAGTAATGAAAATGTAAGTGAATGTGGGCAATGCATGATGTAAGTTTAAGGAACGTGAGAATGAAAAGATTGAAAGAAAGGATGTGGATAGTAGCAACCTGAGATGTATAATGAATTATGGAGGGAGATGGTTAGAAATAGTGTTGAGTAAGAATATATGTAATGAAAGGTCGTTTTAGAGGAATTGAGAAGAGTGGTATATAGCGAACTTAATGGGACATGTCGCGACGTGGATTGGCAGATAGTGACTGAGTTTGGAAATTTGTGTTATCGAGAGACGAAACTAATGTGTGATTTTCTTGGGCAATTAACGGTATAAAAGAATTTTGATTTCTAGAGATGTAAAAAGGGAGATGTAATTGTTTGAACTTTAAACGTTGATTTTTATGGACAAATTAGTGACAAGTGTGAATGAGTGGAGTGATGAGAGAGGACCCATGGTAAGGAAGAGTGAGATAATATCGATAAGAAATAATGGGATTGGAATTTTGGAGCAATAAGAAGGTGATCGGAGCACTAAAGAGTTAGGAAGAAGTAATAAGGAGTTGAATGGTTAATTGTTTTAGTCGAGTGTAAAAAGAAAAGCATGAGGGGAGTAAAAACTAAGAAAATGTTCACCGGAGTTATGTGATATAAAAGTAAGGAATCGTCGAGATGCATGATACTATCATGAGGAATTGAATTAATGGTTATACAGGAGCTTCAGAACAACAAAATTAGCCTTGAGTTTTGAGGGATTAAGGAAAGTAAGAAGTTAGTAGAATATCTGCAGGACATGAGATTTTGGTGGAGAGTTAGGTGATGATACAATTAAGAATAGTATTGGGAATAATGTTGAGGTAATTTTGGTTGATGGATTTGATGCTCGTTATTGGGGATGATAACCAAAGATAGGGAATAAACGGTGATGTTTAGAGATGAGTGTAAGAAGTTGATGTACGAACGGTAGTTGTGTGGAGGTGTTATCACTAGTGGTTAAGGTAATGATAAATAGGAATGATGGCAATTCTAAAGAGGCTGATTTTGTAGAGATTGAATTGATAGGTATGGTTGTGAGGAAGTATAAGACATAGTCTTAGGAGGCGGTTTCTCATAGTGAGTGTTAGCTGTATAGTTAAGTATGGCAGAAGGTGCTGGTTATGCGAATGGAAGAATGTGGTGAGGGGCATGCGAGTTAAGCTCGGGCGACAGGTAACCTTTGTTGAGTGGTAACTTACGTGATCAGGATTGACTGGTTGGATGTGATTATGGGTCTAGGTCATATATAAATGTTTGTGTGAGGTTCTAACCTCACAAGAAATGGTATGGTGTGATAATTATAAAGTTGTTATCTGAATTTTCTGTAATACATGTTGGATACGAGAACGTAATGGAATGATGTTTAAAAAGGTAATAATTTGACTGATTTGGCATGACTAATTATGCTTGTCTGTATTCATGACACATGTCAATCTGTGATATGGTAAGGGGATGATATTCACGAGGTTATTATCTGTTTAATTCATAAGATAAGTTGTGTTATGATTTAGTAAAGTGGATTTGAGTAAGTTTTTCCTTGTCTGAATAGTTATTCTGAGTCAGTGTTTATGGGAGTTGTATGCAGTTGTGATGTCTATCGATGTGGTTGTTGTGCCTCGGGTGGTGATCCGGGCACGATATTTAGTGTTGTGATGTGGGTATTTTCGCACTGCGGTGTGGCTGTTGGTGGCGGTGTTGTGATGCCGTCACCGGTTGTGGTGGAGTAGGCAGGATGATTATGATACGAGTTTTCGAAAGTACATACCAGTTATACATAAATTGTTGTTTTATTTGTTGTTGTTTCCTATGAGTCTCAGTTTGGACAGATAGACTGTTGTTTTGTTTGCTGATGGTTCTTACAAGTTTCAGTTTGAGAAGGAGGGTAGAGTTTAATATAAAGAGAGTTGTATGTGTTTTCGTTGTTGTCATGGTATAGAAATGTTACATTGATGGGACACGATTGTCGAGAAGTTATTCTGATCTTGTTGATCTTGTTCTAGATAAGGCTTTAGTGGAAATGGTAATGGCAAGTGAATCGTAAAGCATGTGTGGTAATGACCTGAAAGATGCAGGTGGTTTATAATCCTTTGTTGAGACAGTGAGTGTAGGGTGTTGGGGGAATTAGTGTCATATTAAGTTATGTATGAGTTTTGCGGTAATGAAGGAAAGAACTTGAGGATCTAGTGTGAATGTACGTAACGAGCGTGGATCGGGAGTTATGCTTCTGGAAGATAAGTGCTTTACATAGCGAGGTATGTTGGTTTGCAGTGATAATGGAGAGTTAGTATGGTGATTTTGCTACGATCCTTATGGTATAGGTGAGGGGTGTGCAGATTGATTTGAAGTATGAGAACTGTTGAAGTAAGAGAGCCTTGAGAATTAGGAGTGGTTATGGAAATGAGGTTATAGGCGGTTATCTTTGACATGTGGTGGTGATGAGGATAATGAGATAATATAGCTAAGGATTTAGTATTAGTGAGTTACGAGGACGTAACATTTGTCTTAAGAGGAGTAGGATGCAATAAAAGAGCGTTTCATGATGGTGCATGTTGTAATATAATTGGAAATAGAGTGTTAGCGTAGCGTAAAAGGAGGGATTGTTTTATGGATGATACTTATAAAAGGCCATGGCCGTGCTTGTAGTAGTGTGATGCTTCGGAGTATGAGAATATTTTATATAGTGTTGATAGTTAGAGGATGATGTTATGAGTCTGAGTAAACTTCGAGGACGAAGTTCCTTTTAAGGGTGGTAGAATGTAACATTCCATTTGATGTTATGGGTATTTTGATATTGGATTTGCTCTGGATAATATATTATGGAGCTAGTTGGTAGTGTATGGAGTTAGTGTTGAGAGAGATATAATGGAGTTGATACGATATCGTGAGCCATGTTGTGGAGGTAGGAATAGTTAGTGGAGTTGGCGTTACGAGTTCATGTTTGGGTTGGAGTTTCGTTTTGAGTTCTTAGTCACGTTGTTGTGTCTTGATCGAGTTAGTATGTTTGTTTTTAGAGTATGGGTTGAACTTCGGGGACGAAGTTCTTTTTAAGGAGGGAAGATTGTAATACTCCGTATTTATAAGTCTCTGGGTACTCTATCGAGTAGGCCTTACTCTGTCGAGTGAGGGTGAGTTGCGTTCTATAAAAGTTTCTGACCTGTTGAGTACTCGATCGAGTAACGTGGGTACTCGATCGAGTAAGGGGGTACTCGATCGAGTACCTTAGATACTCGATCGAGTAGCCGGGTTTTACGGGGAGTTTTCTCGGGTTTTGTTAATTATGCGATTAAGGTATAAAAGCTTTGTCGTCATTATTCTAAATCACTTTTGCAAAACCTAAATTACTGTTTAAGAGAGAAAGCAAGCAAGTTCTTCATCCTAATCGCATTATTAGCAATACCCGGAGTTTGGAAGGTCAGTTCTCGTCGTTGGTTATACCGTTGAGTTCCTTGCATCGAGGGTAAGATCTATGTACCCTTTTTATTGTCTTTCCTTTGATTTGGTTAAACCCTAGTTTAGAGATTTGGGGGTTTTATGTGTAGTATGTGATTTGGTAGCCTCTATGTGTTCTATGATAGGAGGAGGGTTCATAGAAGAAGCTTTTTGACTCAGCAGTAGAGACCGTCTGATTGTGTGCATACCAGGTAGGACTTCCTACTCAGTATTAGTCCCATAATGGGATGATTGTTGATGTGTTGTGATTGGTTGTTTGATATAGTAATTGTATTGTGATTGTGATCGTTGTCTATGGTTCGCGAGGCGTGGCCTCGGCTGAGTGAGGTCACTTGCGGGAGTGGCTTCACGCCCTAGTTTCGCCTTCTGTGGAACCCGCCACAGAAGGGATGTGCACATTAATGGACAGGGTTATCGCTCATAATGAGGAGCGGGGATTTGGTGGGTATGGCTGCGGTCCCCCACTAGCAGGGCTGGTCCAGTGGACAGTCGGTGATTGAGATTGTTGGAATTGGTATGGTTATGTGTGTGACAGTTAAGCTGTCTGTTTATCTTATTGTTGATATATATTGAATTGTGTGATTAGTACTGACCCCGTTTAAATGTTTTAAAAACGGTGGTGATCCATTCGGGGGTGGTGAGCAGTTATTGAGCAGGTATGATATGACGCATATGGGATAGCTGGGATGAGTCATCACGTGGCAGTTAGAAGTCTTCCGCTGTGTCAGACGGTGTTTTGTAGCTTTGATAGTTTTAGCAGTAGACCGTCTGAGAATCTTGTATTTCTTTTTATCAGTTTGGAATTGCTATGTAATCACCTTAAACTTTATTTACTTTTAAAGTTGTTTCGTTATTGTCTTATGAATATCATGCCTCGGGTAACCGAGATGGTGGCATCCTTATACCTAAGTGGTTCTGGTAAGACACTTGGAGTATGGGGGTGTTACAGAGTGTCCTCTACTCGATCGAGTATCCGAGCTACTCGATCGAGTAGCCTCTACTCTATCGAGTACCACACATAACTCACAATCCAAGGTAACTTGGCACGCACTTCTAAGGACTATTACCGCTCCCAAAATCAGTCAACGCTGGTTAAAAGGTCCCTAAAAGGGCGGGTATTACATCCTATGCTTCAAATAAAAGGCACCCTCGTTACTAATTGGGGTGACTTTGAAAATGTTCAAAATAAAATGCCAAAACTTGAAAATTGTCAAGTATTGAAATGCCAAACATCAAAGAAATGGCAAAAAGAAATTGTTCTCAAATGTCAAATGCCACAAGAAATTGGGGGGAAAAACAACAACAAAAGCAAACTCCCATATGAAACTCAAAATACAAATGCTCCCTTTTAGCCATTGAACCCACTTTTGTGCATGGTGGAGAAGGGACGACCCTTATTCTTGTCTAGGCAAAAAGGGGAATTCCGCGATCCTCCAGTGTTTCTAACACCATAAGGAGTCTACTCTTGACAAAAGCATTTAACGATTGATGACAAAGGTACCCTAGTTTGACACAACTTGGAGATGATTTATTAGTATCCTCCTAGGCTTAGTAACTTGAATAAACCGCATTTATAATGGAGTGTGTACCATTAGATTGTTTCCCTTATAGATAATTTCCGCTACTTAGATGAGGAAAGTGTCTATTCATTTTTGTAGATGCATCCATTACTTGCTTTTGTGTGCTTAATGCTTGGATGTATCGCCATTTTGGCAAGACCCACCTTGCCTTGCAAGAAGGCATCCTACCTCATGGTTGTCTTGTTGTGAGTTGAAGGGGCGGAGTGAGACCCGCTAATTGTCTCATATCGGCTATATTAGTAGGATAGTTTAAATAAGGGTCCTAGTTTTTGTCACCTCTTTACTCGGGACGAGCAAAGGTTTGGTTTGGGGATGTTTGATGTGACTCATATTTGAGCACATTTAGTCCCTGAATTAACCTCGTTCCTGTGGACAGCGGGCCGCCCACGGGGCGCTTGGTGAAGGGGCTCGAAAAACAAGCGTTTGCATTTTGTATGGAGTCGCCACCAATTTTTATGGGAAATTGGAACCGTTCGAATACCTCGTGCCATGTCAAGACACAAAGTAGTGACATGAACACTAAGCAATCGTTACCCTTAGCATTCTATGTCTAGAATGACTCTCGTGGATGCCAATGAACACGGGTGCTCACGGAGATCTGGAGTAAGGGGTGAGGGTACGTATTAGGAAGCTCTTTTGATCGAACACCTAATCCCGCCCGCCTCGATAGCGGCCTCTACTAATGATTAGGGAAGTTATTCGTACTTGATATATCGTCGGCTATATGCATGCAATGCAACATCCATTGATTAATCCTAACATGTGAGAATTAGACTAAGTCGGTTGACAATTAATTTATCATGCAATTTGGTCAAAGTTGGATTTAATGTTCAATTTATATGTGAAAGCATACAAACAATAAAAGAAATACAATAATTAAAATTACAATAATGAAAATTACAGTAATTACATCGGAATAGGCGATTTATGTCGAAAATACCTTTAAAACGGATAATTTGAGAAAAAGGAATAAAAGAATAAAAGAATAAAATTAAAGAAATAGACGAACAGAAATTAGTGATATTACGGATATTAGTTGATTAATACGTAATCTAAACAAACTAGGTCAAGGCAGAAAAGGAGTTCAGGGACAGAAATCACCCTGAACAGCGCGCGAAATCGCCCTTTGGAAGAGGCGCGGCGATTCTTTGCGTCTGTTCCAAGGGTGAGTTCTGGCTGTGAAGCCGGAACTGCAAACCGTTAGTGCTATTTGATGATTTTAAGGATTGATTACGACAATTGACTCGGATGAAAGTGATTAATTGGATTATTTACATATGAATGGGTCATAAAACAGTAAAACATGGATGAGACGGATGCTAAAGAATTAATTACGAGATGAAATAACATTAATTAGTAACTACAAACTAAACAAAGTTAATTAGACTAAACATGATGAATTGATGACAAATTAATGAATAAATAAATTAGAATGTATCAAAGGATGAATTCCAGAAACTCAATATGATGAAATTGAATCTCTAAAACCCGGATTTAATTTATGACGAAAACCCGCAAATATTGATTATAAGGGATTTAAGCCGGATTTATGATGATTAAACATGTTAATGGCAAATGAATAATATACATACGAATTATGAATGATAAATAATTATACGAACGAATTAAAGAACAAACAAAAGAAAACAAATAAAACAAAAGACGAATTTACAGAGGACGAGGAAGAAGAAAAGAAGCGAGAATGCGCGGCCTCACGAAGAGGCGCGGCGATCTTTGCGCTCCTTCAAGAGGCGCGGCGATTCTTTGCGTCTTTTCTCGACGTCTGTCTACTGGAAATTAGCAAAAAAGGTTTTAAAGACGGTTTTAGAAATCGGTTTTAAAGATGCTTTCGACGTGAATCTTACAATGATGATACGAAAATTAAATACAATAAATAAAAGGAATTAATACACCCTCAGACTTACATGTTGACGGAACGAGATGAACTAAGAAGATCGATTAGTGAATGCTCGACGCGAATGCAAGGAAAGAGTGCCCTCGTAAGAGGAAAACGATTTAACAAGTTGATTAATTAGATTGATTGAGTGTAGTGGTCAAATTGGTCGGTCATGCAACGGAGAGGTCAGGTACCGGAAGATCCGAGCTTACGTGGTCGGAAGTCCAAGCACGTAGGCGCCAATTAGTAAGAACAAAGTCTAGAATGCAAAGGGAGAAGAGAAGGGCGGACACTCGCGTGAGAAATATGAGGAACGAAGGCTCCTATTTATACTAATCACGCGGAGGAATTATGGTAAGACTAGGACACGGAAAGAAAGATCCGGAAACAACCGACTTAGGTTAAACGCGGAAACTTGGACAAAAAGAAAACCCTGGGGAAGAGGCGCAGCAGGCACTGCGTCCCTTGGAAGAGGCGCGGCACTGCTTTGCCCTTTCCCGGTAGGTTCCTCTGCGCGTAGAAAACGCGTTTGACAGCCTGTCGTATTTTAGGCATAACTTTCTCTACAAGACTCGGAATAAGGTGATTTCGGTGGCGTTGGAAAGCTAAGAGAAAGATCTAGAACTTTATGTGAAATAGGCCTGACCCACAAAAATCGTTATGACCTCGTAAAATGGGCCTAAAGTTCGGGTTGTCATTTTAGCTAAATGAAATGCACATTTTGTAATGTAAACTTTATGTTTAGCCTAATAAAGTGACATGAGACTCAAAATGAGATATAATCTCAACATTTTATGACATCCTAACCTTAGGTAGACAAGGACATTGCTTTGACTCGGGTTTTGACGGTTTTAGGAAATGAAGACGGTTTTTGACCCGGACTCCAAATGTACTCTAATTACTGTCAAAACGACCGTATCGGCGCGTAGATGACAACTAAGAGGTAGACATTAATGTTTGAGCAATCACTTGACGATAATCTTACGAACTGTCACAAATCGTTCCGCGAATCAAACATGCGGCCCAATCATCACCGGGTGGTTTGCGGGAGGTGCAGAAACGAGGTGTCTACAGAGCCCCCACTTTGACTGAGGCTTGGACAAGGCGAAAGTCAAAGTATAGCCATCAGGTCAATCGAAGATTACAACCTGACGACTATGGCGACGCGAGGCGGCTCAAGGGGTCTGAACCAATGACCTGTCGTCGGGAACATTTTAGAGTCTGTCGACTATCGGGGAGGGTCGTTTAAAGTCCATTAGACTACGTAAGGAAGCTCGCCAGCCATAAGAAGAAACCATACCTGAGATACCCCTGGGTGAAACGGAACTGAAGACGCTTCGGCAAAAACTCTTTGATCTGAAGATAACCTGGTGTCTGAAGGCATTAGGGGTCACAGGGATTCTGAAGAAACTTCTTAACACTTCTGAAGGCTAAACTCTGAAGGCTACCTCTCACTGAAGGAAGGATGAAGGATAATTCTCTCTAAAGGGAAGGCTGAAGGATACTTCTCTCTAAAGGATTGAAAGGGGACTTAACTGAAAAGGGTTATCTGAAGGATTACTGAAAGGATTATTCTGAAGTGTCTAAAGAAATAAAGGATTATCTGAAGAGAGGAAGGCTGAAGGAAGGATTATCCTGAAGGGGATATCTAAGGGTTATCTGAAAAAATAAGGTAAGTTTCTGAAAGGTATGAAGGGATAATGGATTATGTGAAGGAATCATGTGAAGGGTTGTCTGAAAGGATTATTCTGAAAGATATCTAAAGGATCTAAAAGATCTAAGGGTTTATCCTGAAAGGGGTTACCTAAAGGTACATGCAAGTTTATGAAAGATCTGAAGGGTTTATCCTGAAAAGGGTTATCTAAAGGTATGAAGGTCTATCCTGAAAAGGGTTACCTAAAGGGATGAAGGATCGCCTGGGGGTATCTGCCTGTTTCTGTCCTCCAGCAAACCCTCACTGGGGAATGAAACGATGACTTTGGGGAATCTGCCTGTTTCTGTCCTCAAGCAAACTCTCGTTGGGTGAGCAATAATGCAAAATACCGCTGCGCTGGAGAGAAATGACGATTAGGAACATCTTGATCGTCGAAGAAGAACCCTTGGTGAGCAATACTGCAAAATACTGCTGCGCTGGGGAGAAATGACGATTTGGGAACATCTTGACCGTCATGGAAGAACCCTTGGTGAGCAATACTGCAAAATACTGCTGCGCTGGGGAGAATGGAGACTTGAGCGAAGCCCCCAGTTAGAGCGAGCACTGCTTCTGATACTTACCTGCATGGTTAGTAGCCACACAAGGATGCAATCTAATATGTGCACGTAAGCAATTATCACATGGACCTCGAATGAGGAAACACATAGGTTTTGCAAAACTTGTTTTTTTTTTAATAGTTGTTTAAAAATTGTTCAAAGAAGTTTGTCATTTGTAATGCGTTATGCATATTCAATGGGCTTTAGACACATGACTTGACATGACGCAAACCTCATATGGACGTGACGCGAAATGTAGACTTAGGTTTGACTGACGCGACACTAACTTAAATTTGACGCGACACAGGGATGACTTTGACAGACTTTGCTTAAGCATGCACAACCCCTAGCCAAATATGGGTGATAATGCATATCAGTTCCAAAGGTAGAAGAATTGCAAGAATGATGGGGGCATATAAAGACAAGGCATGAGCCATGGATCATCTGTCTACTAGGACTTCTTTCACCACCGTTTGCTGTAAAAGAGACCCCTCTTGAGGCACGATGACTTGGAGAATTGATCTAAGACCTTCGTCATTGTCCGGACCGAGTGCTAGCTAGACTTAAAGGAATAAAGAAAGGGTGGCATCTTGGAAGAGAAGCCCCCAGGATGAGAAGATGACTTTGGAATTTGGTAAACAAGGAGACTGGGCGACAATAAGGAGCCCCCAGTATAGAGGTATTGATTGTGGAAGGGATGTTAATTGAGGTTGAAAGGTTGAAATAGAGGTAGAAAGTTGATGGTGGAGGTGGTTGATAATTGAGATTGAAAGTTGGAAGTGGGGATGGTTGTGTCCTTGAGGATCGCCTCGTATTCACGTGAAGTGAAATCAAACCAGATCGTAGTTCTGAGGTTTGGCTAATTTTGTTTGGGTGTTGTGGTTGTATCCTTCTTGTGTAAGAAAGGACTGCCTACGTATCCACCTGAGGAGGTGAAATCAAACCATGCACGTAGTTCATGTGTGTGCCTAAGCTACGCTGTTAGGGCCTTAAAGTGCAGGGGTCAGGAGAGTATATTCCTTTGGTGACTCGAAGAATCGATTTGAGATAACTCCCTCTGATCATAGACCAAAGAGGTATAACTAATTTTGTAAAAATTTCCTTATCATGTGAGCACACTTAGTGGACCCTAAGGATGATATGGGTATGCCCCGTCCTAGGTAGCAAAGTATTTGAAGACTCCGTGTTTGGGTCAAGGTGAAACTGGATTGGATATTTGGAATGTGGTGCTCGGTAATAAGAGGCTTTGATGAACAAATCTCTGGAGCTTGATTTTGTGGAGTTAAGGCTTGATGGGATTACGGCTTGTAATGTGGCTTGGAAATGGAGTCTCTTGGCTTGATGTAGCCTGAGCACAT
Source organism: Silene latifolia (assembly GCF_048544455.1). NCBI lineage: Eukaryota > Viridiplantae > Streptophyta > Magnoliopsida > Caryophyllales > Caryophyllaceae > Silene > Silene latifolia. The sequence goes on from NC_133526.1 coordinate 88,991,678, forward strand.
AAAGGTAGGTTAAAATGACGTGGGTTCAAGTTTCCATGTCTTGGCCCTAAAGGATGGGTATATTTAACAAGCTTGAGAGGATTCTCAAAATTCCTAACTATCTCCCCATAACGGTCTCGAGAAGGACCTTAGGGTGTGATGTATGAAAGGCTAAGTGAGGGTGCTAGCTAACTATCTTGATTGATGTCTTGATTATTTATAGACTTCAGCAGTATCTCGTTCATCATTTGATTTCATACTTGTTCTTGATTCAGACTCAGATTCTTGGTCTAGAACTTATCTCGGATTTTTGCTCAGCTTTTTGATCAGGTTTTTGAGGATGACTTGACTTGGGTATCGACATTGACTTGCTTGATCGAGCCTTGTTCTTATTTTGACTCTTTTGTCTTGGATATTGATCTTGGTCATTTCTCTTGATTGAGCCTTTGCTTTGATCATGGCTCGTATCGTCTTGGATTTGATTGCTACCATGTATTTGGGTCAGACTAGCACCTTTGGTGTGAAACGGGTTGGTCTTTTAGTAAACTGGGTTGTTTATTGTGGAGAATGGGCTTGCCTTCCGTCATGGATCGTCAACAAGGGAGATGGTTTGGATTTGTCCTAGAATCTCTCGAGATATGCTCGTCCTAGACTAGGGTTATATTGTGGTTTCTATTGCCAGACATGGAATAGGTAAAGAAAAGAACACGGAGTTTCAGGTCCTCTACAACTTTGAACGGAACATCACCTAAGTGCACTCACATTGACTGTCATGTGTTGTTGTTGTCATTTTTTTAAGAGTCTCAAATCAATTCTTGTTGTCACAGGAAATGGTAAAGGAGGAGATATGATAGAATATGTGGATTGAAAAGTGTGCTTTTATTGAAATGAATAATGAATGTATTTAACATAGACTCGAGAAGACATGTGACTCGTGGGACAGCCCCCAGGTTGTCACTAGGAATGGAAATGGACACGAAGAAAGTTACTAGAACAAATATGAGATAGAAAGCCTAAAACTCGGACTCGGACTCGGACTTTGACTCGATCCTAGAACTAGACTCGTAATCATCGGCCCATGCTTGAACATTTTCCCTTCCAGCAACTGGCTTTGGCATTTGGTTTTGAGCATTCACCCATTTGAGCACCCCGTCCTCATTATTGGGAACGTTGGAAGGATAACAGTCAAGAAGAGTTTCTTGATATTTGGTATATCCATGAGGATTGCCTAAGCTACCTTGTGGGTTAAAGGTTGATAGGGACAACCTCCCGCCTTCAATCATATCTTGGATCACATGCTTGAGCTTATAGCACATCTCAGTATCGTGTCCTTTGCCCATGTGATACCGGCAATAGACGTTCTCATCCCAGAACCTAGACTTCTTTTCTGGATCAGGTGTAGGACCGACAGGTTTCAATATTCTTCGCTCCATGAGTCTATGAAGGGCATCCGTGTATGTAATACCAAGGTTGGTAAATTTCCTAGGAGATGTGCCTTTATTTTCGGAAGCCTTTGTAACTGACCTTGGAGGGTTGTTAGGTTTCTTTGACGAAGGATCCATGAGGTTGCCTTTGTAGATTCCGATTCTTGGATGAGAAGAACCGAGAACAGTCGCTCACTTATTGCTTTCTCCTCGAGACCATGAGGTTGAGGGTTTGTCTGGACATTCTTCATCTTGAAAGATTGGGCATCAAGCTTCTTACCCATTTCAGCAAATTGATTCTCCATCTTGGAAAGTCGAGAGTTTAGGCTATCAATAGCTCCCTCTATTTTGGAGAATTTATTGTCAAAGGCCCTGGAAAGCATGAGCATTCCATCTTGGATATCTTCGTCTTCGAGGACATTGATTTCTTTATCATCATGATGATTGAGGAGATGAGAACAATCCAGGAATGATTCTTTATCATGTTTAATGATATTGGACCCAAGAGGGTCGGTCTTCTTGGATTTCTTGGCGGAAGGTGGCACAGGAAGCTTGCGATCCTCGATCATATCCTGAATAATATGCTTTAGACAAAAGCATTCCTCCGTATCGTGTCCCCTACCTTGATGGTACTGACAATATGAATCGCCCTTCCATCTAGGGAATATCTTTTCAGGGTCTGGGGTTGGACCGATTGGATGAAGTTTTCCCTGGGAAACCAGTCTTCGTAGAGCTACTTCATATGTGGTTCCGAGGTCAACGAATTCCCTATAAGCTCGTCCCGGCCTTCTGGGTGGAGTTTGCAAGAGGTTAACTCCCTTGCCTTCATTGGCCTTCTTAGATGGGTGAGTCGTGTTGAAGCTAAAACTTGGCCTTGGGGTAAGAGAAGATGGTAAAGGTTTCATCATGCCTATTTTGTTTTCCATATTGATGACACGAACGCTCAAGTCTTCAATGGTGGCCTGAAGCTTAATGATTGCAGCATTTAGTTCCTTGACGTCGACAGATAAACGTTCTTGAACACTTTCATTGGAAATTGCGGAACTCCTACCGAGAAGAAAATGATGTGCGTTACAACTTGATTTGACATGGGATTACGCATACTAGAGCAACAAACAAAGGAAGGGATGAGATGACACATCTAGACTTGACTTGTGAACTCGTGAAATGTCGTGAGCGACTTCTCGTGTTCGAATTCACGGTGTTTGACCTTGACCTTTAGACTCGAGTGTTGACTTTGACAGAGTGACCCTTATATGATTGACCTTATTGACGGGATTGATGACACATGTTGATTCTGGACTCGAGTTTGCTTATAGGTGTTAGGAAGACTCTTGTAGTTTAGACTCAAATATGAGGCCCATTGAGACTCGTGTGTTGAGCCTCGGAACGTGTGACTCGAGTGTTTAGATCCTAACTGAATTGGGGTAGGGGGGTCCAAAATGACGGCGTGACGCCTTAGGACTTGACTTGAATTTTGAAAAGACCCAAAATATAAAGGAAGACGAGTTTATGACTCGAGAGAGTTCCGACTAGGACATAGTCAGTTTGAACTTTGACTCTAACTTAGCCCAATTGAATTTACATATTTACATTTACATGGTTTGAAAATATTTTGAATAAAACGTTTTTTTTTGGATTTTTTTTTGGATTTTTTTTTTTTAGAAAACGTTTTTTTTTTCTTTTGGGCTTTTTTCGTTTTTTTTTTGTTTTGTATTTGGTTTTGAAATGGGTTTTGGGCCCGAAGTTTGATTCGACAAACGGACAGAGTTTCGACTGGGTTTTGCGCTAATCATGGCCTTATTTCGAAATTCTTGTTTGAAAGAAAGGGTTTTGATTTTTTTTGAAAATTCGTCATAGTTTTGTTTAGAAATGGTGATCACATAAGGTTTACACAAGCATTATAACGGGATGCTGAGTGCATTTAGAAGGGTTTTGGTTTAAAGGGTAGGTTGCCATACCGAACCATCAAACCCGAAGTCTGTGGAGAGGCTCGTGCCAAACAAGAGTAAGGCCGATTCCTAGTCCATTTCCTCAAGTAGTGAAGGCCCTTGATACAAACAAGAGTAAGCATCATGGTATGGATGACGTCAATCGCTATCCATCCTTAGGCCCAAATAAGAATTAGGACCGTTTAGACGGGACGATTGGTCGAATGGGTTGGGTTGGGCCTAGGAAGGCCGAATAAACGGTCTAGGAAGACCGAGTTATGAAAACCGACAATTGTCTTGTACAAACTTATTCCCTAACCTTGTTAGTTTCACCCTAGCTACACGTAAGTGTAATATCCCAATGAGTCGCCAAACTGTGGACAGCGGGCCGCCCACGGGGGCGCTTGGTGAAGGGGCTCGAAAAACAAGCGTTTGCATTTTGTATGGAGTCGCCACCAATTTTTATGGGAAATTGGAACCGTTCGAATACCTCGTGCCATGTCAAGACACAAAGTAGTGACATGAACACTAAGCAATCGTTACCCTTAGCATTCTATGTCTAGAATGACTCTCGTGGATGCCAATGAACACGGGTGCTCACGGAGATCTGGAGTAAGGGGTGAGGGTACGTATTAGGAAGCTCTTTTGATCGAACACCTAATCCCGCCCGCCTCGATAGCGGCCTCTACTAATGATTAGGGAAGTTATTCGTACTTGATATATCGTCGGCTATATGCATGCAATGCAACATCCATTGATTAATCCTAACATGTGAGAATTAGACTAAGTCGGTTGACAATTAATTTATCATGCAATTTGGTCAAAGTTGGATTTAATGTTCAATTTATATGTGAAAGCATACAAACAATAAAAGAAATACAATAATTAAAATTACAATAATGAAAATTACAGTAATTACATCGGAATAGGCGATTTATGTCGAAAATACCTTTAAAACGGATAATTTGAGAAAAAGGAATAAAAGAATAAAAGAATAAAATTAAAGAAATAGACGAATGAGAAATTAGTGATATTACGGATATTAGTTGATTAATACGTAATCTAAACAAACTAGGTCAAGGCGAGAAAAGGAGTTCGTTCGGGACGAAATCACCCTGAACAGCGCGCGAAGAGAATCCCTTTGGAAGAGGCGCGGCGATTCTTTGCGTCTGTTCCCAAGGGTGAGTTCTCAGGCCGTGAAGCGAATCGCAAAAACCGTTAGTGCTATTTGATGATTTTAAGGATTGATTACGACAATTGACTCGGATGAAAGTGATTAATTGGATTATTTACATATGAATGGGTCATAAAACAAGAAAACATGGATGAGACGGATGCTAAAGAATTAATTACGAGATGAAATAACATTAATTAGTAACTACAAACTAAACAAAGTTAATTAGACTAAACATGATGAATTGATGACAAATTAATGAATAAATAAATTAGAATGTATCAAAGGATGAATTCCAGAAACTCAATATGATGAAATTGAATCTCTAAAACCCGGATTTAATTTATGACGAAAACCCGCAAATATTGATTATAAGGGATTTAAGCCGGATTTATGATGATTAAACATGTTAATGGCGAATGAATAATATACATACGAATTATGAATGATAAATAATTATACGAACGAATTAAAGAACAAACAAAAGAAAACAAATAAAACAAAAGACGAATTTACGAGAGGATTTAGGAAGAAGAAAAGAAGCGAGAATCGGCGGCCTCACGAAGAGGCGCAGCAGATCTTGCGCTCCTTCAAGAGGCGCGGCGATTCTTTGCGTCTTTTCTCGACGCCTGTCTCACCTCTTGAAAATTAGCAAAAAGGTTTTTAAAGACGGTTTTAGAAATCGGTTTTAAAGATGCTTTCGACGTGAATCTTACAATGATGATACGAAAATTAAATACAATAAATAAAAGGAATTAATACACCCTCAGACTTACATGTTGACGGAACGAGATGAACTAAGAAGATCGATTAGTGAATGCTCGACGCGAATGCAAGGAAAGAGTGCCCTCGTAAGAGGAAAACGATTTAACAAGTTGATTAATTAGATTGATTGAGTGTAGTGGTCAAATTGGTCGGTCATGCAACGGAGAGGTCGGTACCGGAAAGATCCGAGCTTACGTGGTCGGAAGTCCAAGCACGTAGGCGCCAATTAGTAAGAACAAAGTCTAGAATGCAAAGGGAGAAGAGAAGGGCGGACACTCGCGTGAGAAATATGAGGAACGAAGGCTCCTATTTATACTAATCACGCGGAGGAATTATGGTAAGACTAGGACACGGAAAGAAAGATCCGGAAACAACCGACTTAGGTTAAACGCGGAAACTTGGACAAAAAGAAAACCCTGGGGAAGAGGCGCAGCAGGCACTGCGTCCCTTGGAAGAGGCGCGGCACCTGCTGCGCCCTTTCCCGGGTAGGTTCCTCTGCGCGTAGAAAACGCGTTTGACAGCCTGTCGTATTTTAGGCATAACTTTCTCTACAAGACTCGGAATAAGGTGATTTCGGTGGCGTTGGAAAGCTAAGAGAAAGATCTAGAACTTTATGTGAAATAGGCCTGACCCACAAAAATCGTTATGACCTCGTAAAATGGGCCTAAAGTTCGGGTTGTCATTTTAGCTAAATGAAATGCACATTTTGTAATGTAAACTTTATGTTTAGCCTAATAAAGTGACATGAGACTCAAAATGAGATATAATCTCAACATTTTATGACATCCTAACCTTAGGTAGACAAGGACATTGCTTTGACTCGGGTTTTGACGGTTTTAGGAAATGAAGACGGTTTTTGACCCGGACTCCAAATGTACTCTAATTACTGTCAAAACGACCGTATCGGCGCGTAGATGACAACTAAGAGGTAGACATTAATGTTTGAGCAATCACTTGACGATAATCTTACGAACTGTCACAAATCGTTCCGCGAATCAAACATGCGGCCCAATCATCACCGGGTGGTTTGCGGGAGGTGCAGAAACGAGGTGTCTACAGTTCCCATGCTTTATAGTGTCTAATTGGGTCATTTACTATCCTTAGTTTCCCATTTTGCATATTCTTTGAGGTTTTGTCCCCTTGGTAGGAAAGGAGTGCTAACCTTGTATTTACATGGCGAAATAGAGCTACATTGATCGCATCTAGTGACCAAGCATCAAAGAGAAGACAACACTAGAAGGCCTATGTAGATAATAAAGTGAAATGGGCAATGATGAAAGGATCCTTGCATTCCCGAGATGATCCTTGTGGATTGTTAAGGAGGAAAAGAAGAGAAGCTGTCTGCCCAGCAATCCGAGCGGATCAGGCACGATCCAGGCGTCTCCCATCATCAACATCCGGGAGTCTTGTGGCCAAGACGAGCGGATTACAGCTCAAGAATCCGAGCGTCTTCCAGACAATCAGCTCGGATCACAAGTCAGAGAGCCCGTGCCACAGCTTAAGACGCACCGATTATGGCGAGACTAGCACGACGATATGCTCATTTCCTTCGAGAGGAGCATTTCCTCAACTTTTCTTAGGGTCTTAATAGTCATTTAAGCCCTTAGTAACCCTAATTTTTGTACTTAATCTTTAGTATAAATACCCTATTGTACTACTTAGATTATAATCACCTCTTAATCGATTCCTAATCAGTTCTTAGCATATTTTAATTAGTTCTTAATACTCTCAAATTAGTTGTAATACAATTTATTAATATTAATCATATCTTAATCTTTTCTTAATTTCTCTATTGTTCATCATTTATTTTGGGTAATTAGAAGATAATTTGGGTTTATTGGGAGATGGACAATCTTCCATCAATCATCAAGTACTTCTATTATTCTTTCCATTATTATTTGGAATCATGTTCATAGGTATAATTCTCTTAATCCTTGTTTAATTATTGTTAATCTTTCTTATTTATTCATCATGTTTTGTCTAGTTAATATGATTGACAACCTTGTTAGCATGTTAAACTTGATAATGAGTGAATAGTTTCCTTAGTTAGGGTTAATGGGGAATTAAGGGAAACCAACATGGAGAATGATTCATGCTTAATCTAATATGTTTTCATAATTAATTTGCTTGCTTGTTGTGATTTCAACTTATGCACATGTTATGTTTGATGAAATGCAAGCCTATGAATCCTTGCATGTTTTGATCCATCGCCTATCTTTTCAATGAGGCTTGTAAGCTTATACACCAGCTCGAGCCTCATTAGACCATGCATATAGTTGAATAGGAAGGATTAAGTCGACTAGTAGGTGTTGTACAATCTCATCGATTCGGCTCCGGGACCCAAACCTTCCTAGGGATTGTAAGGTTATACACCAACTCGATCCCATCACAATAATAAGTGCTTGCTTATAAATGAGAACATGTTTGTATGATGAACTCCCATGAATCCCCTATGAACTCATGACACCCTAGTGCTTTTAATCAATTGTTTACATCTCATTTTATTTACCTTGCATTTGTTTTTATTTTTTGATTAGTTTTAGTTAATCTCCTACCTCAACCCCAAATTGTGACACCCTAAGACACGACCATTTACAATTGAAAATCCTACATCAATACCCATCCCTTGGGGTCCGACCTTTACTTGCCTCTTTATTAAGAGTAGTTTGTAAAGTTATAAATATCGTTTTGGTTGGTAGCTTTTGATGACGAGTGAAAATTCCGAACCACATTTGTTTGTCTTCGATTAAAATTCTCCCACGAAGAATTAAAAAGGCAAATAAATGATTGGGACATATGGATTATAAAGTAATAAGTTCACTCGACTATCCTTAAATTATTTTAGTTATATACAGTAAAAATTCATCGAAAAACAACCAACACGTGAAGTAGGGAAAATAGCTCTTCATAAATTGTAGAGTAAGCCGGTTTGAACCGTGAGAAGGTCCATTTTTATAAAAACAACATTCTTATTTTCATAATTAATACTTCTCTTTTTATTTAAGATCATCTGACATTACCATCTCATCAATTAGTCAGTTTAGTAATTATTATCATTTTACTTAAAAAGACCGTCTAACATTGTGACATCATATCACCCTATAATTAGTTCGGTTTTAGTAATTAGATGTGATATATTTGGAGTAACAAACCGAGCAAGAAAAAGAAGCCTTATACGGATAGGATTAGGACATCCTAATCATATTTCCTCTTTGCCCTTATCACCTTCTCTCTTCCTTATACCTAATCAACACCACAAATTCAGACATTAAATCTCTTCCTTTTACCTAATCACACAATCATCTATTCATCTCCCTCTCAAATTCAAATTGTAAACGAAATGAATGAGGGCTTGAAATTTATGATTCAGTGTTTATAGATACCGTAAATCCATTCAACCTATATGCGACACCTTCCCCTATCCTTAGGTCAAATCGATCAATTATCAATTTTCTGACTAATGCTTGGATGACATTATTCTACAGAAAAATAGAAATGATAAATGTCATGTAATTTAAATCCTTATTGGGCTGGAATAATTACAAATAATAAAATAATATTACTTCGGTGTCTAGTAAGTAGTAATAGCATTTCAATACTTCCATGTTGGTTAGGTGCACGATAGTCAGGATACCATTTTCGAATATTTTTATTATTTTATTATTAATATCAATATTTGAGCATTTCTGTTTTTATCTAGTATACTGATCTTTGATTTCATATTTTATTTCTTTTTGTTATATTGCAGACCCATTTTCAATGGTGGAAGTAATCTTTGCACAGGATATGAAACATCAATTATGGAAGGAATTTTTTATGATTGTTATTCTTAGGAATATCAATATCTTTCTGATCAGTTATGTGATCTCGAAGGAAATATTTTTTCATGACTAACTTTATTATTAGTGTAATACTTTTGGCATAAAATAAAGGCTCTTATTTAATTAGGTTTGATCTTCCCCAAATAAAAGAAAAATTACTTTCAAAGGAAAGAAAATATTTTATTACTGGTATATTTATTTATTCTTGAGATTTTAGTTAAGAATGGATTGATTTTAGTTAAGAATGAATTGATTTTTGTTTTATGTTAGAATAACGTTCTTTTCGCTTGAATAAAACTTAAATATATGAAAAGTTCCATTAAATTAGGAACAAAATTATCCTAGTTAATATCGTTTTTTATTTCCATGATTATGCACAATGCCTAATCAGCAGTGCCATGAAATTGGGAATGAAATTAGGAAAGAATATTACACTAGTTAATCATAGTAACATTTTTTTTTTTAGTTTTTAAGATGTTGTTATAAAGTTATTCTCTCATGAGATGCCACTTAATATTTGATGAAATACTATAATGACATGTCAGCATAGAACTTAGAGGATTAATATATAGATAGATAATCCCCACATATATTAGAGAAGTGGAAAGATAAAAGTTGAATGGAGGGAGCATAAAATACTAAAAATGTTATGTATAGCCGTATAGGTCACTAAAGTGGGAAGAAGTCAAACCTCAAGGCACAAAAGTGGAATTATGCAAACGTGAGGGCACTAAAGTGAAATTAGGACAAACCTCTGGGCAGTAAAGTGGAAATAGTCTTTTTTTTTTGTTAATGGTTAACTATGAGGTATCCCATTTGGGTTTTGTTGAATATAAAGTACTCCTTAGTGTAATAAATTACGTCAAACTCATATATATTGGTTAAGAAGTGAAAAGATTTTACATATATACATTTAGTAATTTGAAGCCATTATATTAAAATTGAAACTCTTTTCTGAAAATTTGTTCATTTTGTTATTATAAATAAAGAGTAAAATAAAAATGTCAGATAATGAGACTTGATTTTGTTAATAGATAACATTTCAAATAAACAAAAATGAGTTATAATTTTAATAGAATTAATCTAAAACTAATTGAGTTTAAGAGTAGTTATAACACCCCCATCTACCAAGGAGCCTTAACAAGACTTTCCCTAGTAGATAAGGGCATTACCATCTCGCTTGCCCGAGGAGCAGTAAATATCATAACGTCAATAAAAGAACTATTACAATTGAATACATACATTAACTCAAAATAAAAGAAAGCTACAACCGATGAATTAAAACCTACGGTGATACTATCCATGCCAAGACTCAGTGATAGACTCGTCCATCCAAAGCACCCAGCTAAGCTCCATATATCAACACCTACTAAGACTGACTGCTCACCATAGTGGATCACGGCAGACACGTAACAAGCAAGAACAACAAACAATACCACACAAGGTTAGTAACTGAAGAACAACAGACAACAAGATACAACATACACACAACCAACTCCAACTTCAAACATCCATCAATCATCTGACTAACCCGAAGGTAAAGTCCTGTCAGAATATTCATCGCGATAGATAATCCACTCTGTCAGTGGGGTCTTTCCCACCTAAGCACCGCTCATCTCCATCGAGCGAATAACGCATGTCCATTAATGTGCACATCCCCCTTGCTTGTGACGGAAACCACAAGGAGCGAATCAAGGGCGTGAAGCCATTCTCGATGATGACTCCACTCAGCCAGGGACGCACCCCGTACACAAACACAACATTACTACTGAGTAGGAAAACCTACCTTTAGCAATCAACATCAACACCGCATACATCCGTATGAAGACAAGCAATCACCATTAACACCTATCACGAATAGTAGGGAAAACCCTATTACTAACAACCATAACCACAAACAAACCTAGGTATGATGATGATGACTTACCTATGCTCGGCATTCCGGCGACAAATCCGTTACCCGACTAAAGTCTCCATCCTCGTGGTGTCTCCAAGTGTAAAGGGATCTCAAGGGTTGAAGGATGGTGAAGGAGAAGAAGTGTCGTTGGTTAGGTTTATTAAGAAAAGAAATGATAAACTGATTTGTGGTTTACGACTTCACAATATATAACTTATCGCTAAAGCTACCGTACTCGATCGAGTATGGGACTTACTCGATCGAGTGGCCTCTTCTCGATCGAGTTACTAAACTACTTGATCGAGTAGCCTATGCTATATCGAGTTCTTCACTTGTAAAAGTCACCAAGTACTAAGTCCGTTTGTATGAAAGGTTTTCTAGGGGCTACCATAATTCTAAGGTCAGTCAACGACTAGTCAACGGGTCCCTAACGGGGCGGGTATTACAGTCTTCCCCCTTTAAAAAGAACTTCGTCCCCGAAGTTCAACTCATCGTCTCCCGCAACCAAAGGTGTGTGCTAAGTCAAGACAGCTAACACAACTTAACCTAACGAGAACTACTATAGCCATACCCAACGTACTAACCACTTCTCATGCCGACTAATCATCATCATCTACTTTTACAAACAGACCATAAAACACAGCTCCCTTCCAAGTCACAATCAACTCGATACATCCAACTTACTTACTCGACCAGCACTTAAACCATTAAACATCCAATGCTGCATAATTTACCGACTACATTACTCAATATACGTTTAAATCATTTACACAACAATTACATTGGTTAACAATTGAAAAAGTAAATACTACAACAATTAAAATAATATATAATTATTTAACCAATAACTTACTTAAAAAACGATATTTTTGGCATTTTTCACGCGCGACAATACGCTTCCTCTCTTAAAAGGAACTTGGTCCCCGAATTTCACCCTTAAGACGAGATATAAATATTTCAAGGAAATGAAAACCATTACTTAATCTTGACATTATGAGATGAACCAAAACATGATGAAACCAACAATTACAATCTAACCCTTTTTTACATTACCAACTAATCATGGATTATGTTGATATAGAATATGAAAATAACAACACAATAATTAGACTTGTCATGTTCAATAATACCATCTCGATATATATATATATATATATATATATATATATATATATATATATATATATATATATATATATATATATATATATATATATATATAGGATCCTATGAGAACGATCACTCGGTGAGAACAATGAGAACGCACAAGAATAAGTAAGAACCAAATAACAAACCCAATATATTCTTACTCCCTCCTGTAACAGCACCCACACATTTCAATCGACCCTAACATTATCCACAACCGTAACCCAACGTCAGCCACGTCGCCAGAGCACGACGCCATGTCACCGGAGCAGCTCCATCTCGCCGGTGCAGCCACAGTTTCGCAGCTGCAGCCATCTACTTCGCCGGCCACCACACCACTCTCACCATTAATACCCCTCACTCGTTGCACCACACATCTCCCCATCGTCAGTATATCCACCAGAATAACTAGAGTAAACCTCCGGCGAATTCTGATCGACAGTTGCCTAGTGTTCATCGGCGAATGTAATGCCACTGAAACTGAAACGGCGTCGTTTTTGGTTGGCTTCAACTTAAATTCAACAACAACTGATTTCCATTTGTATTCATTTCCACTCTCACAGCTCTTTCCTTTGCCAGACACCAATCAACATCAAACGACCTTACCACCTCCCTTTCTTTAGTTTCCCATATATTTTAATGTATCTACACTAATCTTTGATGTATCTGACTATTATTTTAATGTATCTTAACATAGATAGACAAAATCATTAATTAGATACATCAAAATTGCTCTCAGATACATCAATATATAAACCACATACACTAATTTCATTTAGCACCAACAATGTTACGGTGATGAATCTGATATTGGTGACGGAGAAAGCAAAGGTGATGAGTGATTTCGGCGATGTTGTCGGGGGTTTATACATCAATATATAATCCGCTTTGGATTAACCATTGTTGGCGGTTTTCGGTGAGGCCGTCGACATTGCCGACGCTATTAGGTGTTATCAGTGATGTCGTCGTCGTTAATATTTGTGGGCCTGGTCGCTGCCGGTGACGGTTAGTTGTGCGCGTGGCCTTTGTGGGGTAAGGCAGTGTTTGTTGTGTCAATGAAGATGAGGTACTCTGGCAAGTCCAGATCTGAAGAGGGTGGAAGAGGTCAACGACGACGTTGCCATCGAAAGATGCGCACGCGCGCGAACTAGTGGTTGTTGGTTGGCCGGGAGGTGAGAGCAATGGTGGTGGTGATTATTGTTAATTTGGATGATCCTGGAAAGTTATAAAAGGGTGAAGATAAGAGAGAATGTCAGTTTGGGTTTTAATTTTGGGAGTCTCGTACAGCACGTGAGATTCATTAAGTTGGTATATTTAGTTCGTTCTCACCGTTTGCACCGAGTGTTCGTTCTCACCTGATCCCACAGAGATGTGGGATCCGGTGAGAACGAACACTCGGTGAGAACGCATTAGATACATTAGAATATATATAAAAGGTGCAATTTTTTTTTTTTTTTACCAAATCTCATATACACTTTTAACTAAAGTAGGTACACTTTTTTACCAAAATTCTATATACGCATTTTAAGAATGTAGATACACTTTTTTTTTTTTTTTTTTTACCAAATCTCATATACACTTTTAACTAAAGTAGGTACACTTTTTTTTACCAAAATTCTACATACGCATTTTAAGAATGTAGATACACTTTTTTTTGTTTTTTTACCAAATCTCATATACACTTTTAACTAAAGTAGGTACATTTTTTTACCAAAATTCTATATACGCATTTTAAGAATGTAGATACACTTTTTGGTATCAGAGCTTCGGCTCTTGATTTCCTTAAATTAAGACGGTCTTATGGGGATGATCGAGATAGAAGGCCACAAAGATTTATTCTTTCACGAAGAAATTCAAATGGAAGGTAACTATTTTTTAAATCTGGATTTACCTCCGTTCTTTGATGATTATGATGAGCTGTTGTTGCATAAGGGTGGAGAACGTGCTGTTTACAACGTTGGTTCTTCAATTGATTTCAATCGGCCTCCAAAATTTGATGTTTATGGTGATACGGTTGTTTCTTTGGTCAAACAGCCTTGTCATTTATTTGTTTCTAGCCAGGAATTTGAATTATTTGAGAAGCCAATCGAGAGTACAATTAGTTCTAACGAGTTTCAGATTCGGCAAGTTTATTATTTGGCTGATTTTCAAGTACAAAAGGATGCTGCAACTTTGAGGGAACTGTCTTGTTTACATTGCTTGTTCGTCAATGGGTTTTGTAGTAGTCTATCAAGGCATGTGCACGGACGGAGGAGGGGTGGAAGGCACAAACTAAAAAGGCACGATAGGGGACTGAAATCGAACAAGATGAATGAGCTTAAAGATTGCATCGAGGATGATGAGCTCAAAGATGATTCGAGTGCATTGCTATTTCTTATCAACGAACTTGCGTCCAGATTTGTAAGGTTCATATTTGATCCAGAAGGTCGCGGTCCAAGAATCGGGTCGATTCTTTTTGAAGAAAGGGAGTGTGATGAAAGGGCATACTCGGACAAGCAAGAAACACGGGTTACTTGGTGAGCAAGCAAGGGAGTTGGATTAATTGGCGTGCAAGTAACACGGATTCTGAGTCCGAGTTGTGGAGACACGGTTTCCTAAACCATGTGGAGTTAGTTTTAGCTTATTTTATTTAATTTCGAATAAGATTAGGAAAGGTTAGCTTATCCTAATTCTAGTCATATTAGGAAAACTTGTTATTTCCTAACCCTAGTTTAATTAGAGTACCCTAAATCAGATTGTTTTTTAATTATTATTAGTTTAATAACTTTTCTAGTTAGTTTAGGGAAGGAGTAGATAGCTTGAGGATCAAGCTAAGGAATTAGATCTCGAGTCAGATTTCTGACATCGAGTAGGATTAGGAAAGATAGCTTATTAGCCAAGCTAGATAGGAGTTTAAATAGGACTTTGTTGTAACCTTATTTTTCAGATTATGTGTTTAATAAAAAACGTTCCCTGTGTGAGAACAATCGAGTTTTAAAGCTTGCGAGCTTTGGCTTTCAGACCTTCCTTGCGAGGTTGATCATTTGAGTGTTTCGAGTTCGTACCTTGCGAGGCGGAGAGCGAGATTCACCATACTATCCCGGTTACTTTGTTACTTTTTACATTTCACAACAATTTCAGTTAAATTCCGCTGCATTAATCCTAAAATACTTAGACGAACAGACAAACAAACTGTCAGATTGTCACGCTTTTCATACTGAACAGACGGTCGAACTGTTCAATATAATTCTTCCAAGTTATTTTATATCACTTTTTTTTTTTTTTTTTTTACAAAATCTCATATACACTTTAAACTAAAGTAGGTACACTTTTTACCAAAATTTTATATACGCATTTTAAGAATGTAGATCCACTTTTTTAATAGTACTAGTCACTTTTTGTTAACCAAATGTCATATACACTTTGATACCCACAATTTGATAGATTTTTTTTTTTACAGCTACTAAATACATTACAATACATGTTAGATACGTTTTTTTTCTTAGATTTTCAGATACACTTTACACTATTTTAGGCACGCTTTTACATAAATTCTAGATACATTTTATAATGATGTAGATACATTTTTTTCTATACTAGGTACACTTTTTACATAAATTTTATTAAAGAGAAGTGAAGAAAATAAAGAAGCAGGTGATTATCTCAAAGTCAAAAGCTTGACTTTGACAGACTAATAGGGAGTACTACTTTTCGTATTCATCATCATCATCAACCTCCCTGTATTTGCTTTCATCATTCACCATTAAACCATTCATTCATCACTAAACCTGCACCATCTCACCATCATTGACTTTATTTCGTCCACCACATCACCATAACCATCAAACCCGTCTTCTTCCCCCTTCATCACGACTACCACCTGCATCATCAACTCAACTCCACCATCATCAACCACCACAACCTGCATTCAACACGCGCCATCCATCATCATCCCAACAATTCACCACGACATCACCATCCTGCTTATCGACACCAAGCAACTGCAGCAACCACATCCATCACCTCCATTCACCTTCATCATCAATCCGCCATCTTCATCACCGTTAAACCCGATCTCCATTCATCATCTTCATCACCATGCTCGACCTCCATTGATCATTCACTCGTCACCATCATTTCATCAATTTCTTCAACTTCAAATTCTACACAATTCATATCGAAATCAAATGTAATACTCATTAATTCGTTAATTGCAACTTCACAATCACACGAAAAGCTCACAATTTAGTTAAATAATCAAATTACCACTAAATCAACATCAATTCTCACCGAAGCTTGTTCTTTGACCAGATTCTCTGTAAATTATTAAGAGAAAAACAAATTCGAGCAAAACGGAAGAATTTCATGAATTTTTTTACAAAATTTTGATGTCGGATCCAGCGGCGAGCTTCGAAGCATCCGGAAGTAATTGCATTGGCAGATGAGCTCGAGAAAATTGATAAAATTTCCGCAATTCCAGAAGATGATATTGCCAACAATTTAAATAGATCAAAGCTTTTCGTACCTAATGAACGCAGTTCTTCAATTTTAATCGATTAGTTGTTCGAGAAGGTTAAAACGTCGGATTTCGATCGAAATTAGGCTAACAAGAGATCAGATCGGGAACCGAACTGAATTGAAAGGCAGTTGATGATCGGAATTTAATTGATTTTGATGAATTGAGGTGCAAAAGAATTATTTACTTTATTGTGCGTGATGTTTTGGGGGATAGGTTTGTATTTGTTTCATTTTGGGAATTTTTGGAAAATGATGACGGGAGTGCAGAGAATATGACAGTGTTTGTTTTTAGTAATTAGGTGTGGGTAGTACGTTCTCACCGAGTGATCGTTCCCACCGGTATATATATATATATATATATATATATATATATATATATATATATATATATATATATATATATATCAAAATAATTTGTCCATGTATCATTATGAAAAACATAATTACTCAACATGACTATCTCAAAGTTATTACTAACAATATACAAATTGAGCAACCACATAGGACGATAGTTAAATACAAATTAGCAACCATATCAATTTACGACCACTATTTATCTCTTGGATACATTCCATACGCAGGTAGAAAACGTGAATGACTAATTAACGGTCATAGCACAACGTATATCGTCAACAAAGTATCCCCCCCCCCCCCCCAACCTCTAGGTGACAAGAAAACTATGTAGAAACACCAGCAGGGGTACTCGATCGAGTTAGGGCTACTCGATCGAGTTCAGATCAGGCTACTCGATCGAGTATGTATAGCCCAGTAGGCTCCTTAAGACGTCATTCGTAGGTACTCGATCGAGTAACTGCAGGTTGGAATGCTTCCAAATGCGATATTAACAAGGAAAATGTACAAATTTCCGGGGTTTAATCCCCGACATTATGTACCTACATAGCAAGTTCAGAAAATCCAACATAAAGTGCGGCCTTATCCCCAAATACAAACCGAGAAAAATCCAAGTAACAACAACCCAAAGAAAATATCCAAATACGAACAAATAAATGTAACAAGCTAACATGAAAGATCACTCGAGGTCACCGCCTCTGTCCTCCTCCTTCTCCTCATCTCCTCCTGCTCCTGATGTGCTGTCTCCTGACGTGCCTCCTCCGGTAGTAGCTCCCGTGCCGGGGTCTCCTGCTGCTCTCCATGGTGTAAGGCACTCTGTCGGGTCAGAAAGGTCACTCTCAGCCAACGACTCAGTCACTGAAAGGTGGTCCGAGTCGAGCACTCTCATCCAACTCCTACCTCTTACCCTCCAAGCTAAACCACCATCACTCAACACTCTCTACCACTTCTGAGAGATGAAGTAAGCCTTGTCCATAGTCGGGACAACCAGGGTCAAAGGTTTGAGAGCCGAAGAGGCCTAAAACTGGTCAACCTCTCAGCTAGGCGAGTGGCGATAGCATCGCAACTGAGGTAGCAGGCCGAAGACCTCGCCATCAACGCTAAACTGGCACAAACTATCAACGGGGAACTATAGGTAAAGCGCTCCTGTCGGGTGGGGTTCAGGTAAGACACCAACAACATCACCTCATGTGAGTTAAGCTTACTCACATCCTTTCTACCATAGAGCAAACAGGTCATGGCCCGTAGAAAGATCTTCAAGGTCACATGTTGAATATCATTGATCAACATGTTACTCGAATTAGGGGCAGATCTACCAGTGAATAAAGACAAGTAGCCACTGGTTCCACACTCAGTAAGGACATCCCTAAGATATCCCTTGTTGGCCCGTGTAAGCCTCGGGTGATCGGCAAACTGGTCAAGGGTCAGATAGAAATTAGTGTTCATCAACAAGAAGGCTACCATCTTCTCAGCCACATCGTAAGTGAAAGAACTCATGAACTCTAGGGTAAAAAAGGCATAAGAGTGTTTCCTCAAGTGTAAAACCCCTCCAAACCCAGTACTCAAAGATATGTCGGACATCTACTTCTATTTTCAAGTCTTCCAACACACTCGTATCAATGCACCTTGTGAGTCTCAAGGTGTGACTCAACAACTCTAAAAAACCGTCTCTCTGCTTAAAGTCAGCAAACATTACCGTAGGGTATCAAGGTACCGATGGGACAACGGGTCCTTGACTTCCCTCCCCCACCTCTACCTCGGCGGCGCGTGTCATCTTGCTTTGGCGGGTAGCTATAGTTCTCGGCATCGATTTCAACATAGTTTAGCCACATATCGGGTTTTATAATTTCAAAGTAGAAACTTTCAATTGTCATATATGAAAACGATGATGCTTAAGACGGATTTTCTAGCCAAACATGAAGAAATTGAGAGCAAAACAAGATTTTACCGATTCTTCTTAACCTTCACAATTCATAAAATATGGATTAAAAGTTTTAAAACATAAAGTTTAAATAAGTCATAGAGCAACCGGACTGAATGTCTACCAAAACCAAGCTTAATAAATCGGTTATTGTAGTGAAATTAGGGCAAAATTTCAGCTTTGTACACTTTTAAGACGGAGTTTTAAGATGAAATATTTGGTGACAATTACCAAAATCAAGTACCAAATATGTTACTACTAACATCCCTTATCCTTTTTCAACACTTTAAGATGAATTTGATAGACAAAATTCGAAATTTGGGGCAAATCCTAGAAAAATCAGGGTTGAACATAATCACTATTTAGGTTTAATTTTGCAATTCCTAACATCAATATCAATGATTCAAGGTGGTTTCAATCAAAATACAACAATACAATACAAGATTCGGGTATAAAACCGAAATTTCCATAAAATCCAACACTAAAACATGCTTCAAATTGATTTAAAATCAAAGAAGGAGTAGAAATTTACCTTGAATTAGTTTACAAATGGATTAGGTGGATGAACTTAGGAAGATGTGGAAGAATCAAGCACAAAAATCACCCATGTTTTTTTTTTTTTTTTTTTTTTTGTAAAGGAAGAAGGTTTAGGAGGGAAATTGGGTTTTGAAAGAATAATAAGGAGTAAAGGAATGAAGGAGTTGAGGTTATAAGCCTAAAAAAAAAAAAAATTATGGAAACCATGTACTGTAGCAGCATACTCGATCGTGTATCCGAGGTACTCGATCAAGTAGCCTCTACTCGATCGAGTTTAGGTTGCTCGGTCGAGTTTTGACTTTGGCAGAATTAACATTGATACTGTTTTCTATCAAACACGATCAAGTGACCCTCCTACTCGATCGGTCAAGTAAGGTATACTTGGTCGAGTAGTCACTTGTACTCGGTCGAGTAAGTGTAAAACCCCAACTATCCGGCCAAGATAATTGGAGCGTTATAATCTCGGTTTCCCGAGGTAGGGTTTCAAAACTCCAATCAAAGAACATTTTATTAATGTAATGTTTAATGAATTACATAAACATAAACAAATAAATAAAAGTACAACTCATGACAATTATACTCTTTTAGCAAACTAGACTCGTCTCGTGATATCATGAAGCTCGTGCCGTCTCCCGCGTATTATCTAAACAACCTGTACTTAACCTGCTCCTCATATGACCAAAGGATATCATATGGATCGACACAGGCCACCCAAAGAGATAGGTGACAAAGACACAGACACAGAAACGTCAGTTTCATTAAATAAATAAAGTGTGACACGACTCGAGTGTGTGAACATACAACATGACTATGATATGAATGAACCACCATCAACAACCACCACCACGAAATCGGGACACGCTCAGATATACCGACAATCACACTGGTACCGGGACACGCCAAGACATACCTATAACCACACTGGTACCGGGCCACGCGCAGACATACCAACAATCACAAACAGGTACCGGGACAAGCCCAGACGTACCGGGTCCGGAAGCTAACCGGATCCCCTGCCAGACGTCGTGTCTCAACCACACGAGTCCCTCCGTAACTCAAGCCATTAATGTGCAAATCCCTCTTGGAATGGGAAGCTCCAAGAGGCGACTTAAGTGAAAGACGGTCTCCCAACCATCTTACGTCTCCAAAACAAGTAACCAATCAAACCACCATGTCCTCCGACATACAAGACAACACAGCAAATATGATATACCACATAACATGCCAATTACCGACTTACTCAATGCAAATGAATGATAAAAGACTCATTTTATAAATAAATGCAACAATGAAACTGAGTAGGATAAACCTACCTCACAGCAAATCCGCATAAGCAACCGTCACACAAGCTAGGTCCGTCTCGTAAAACCGTCTCACAAAACCCATTTCCTAAAATACAATAACAATACAAATACGTATAAATATACTCATCTAATCATACAAATACGCATAAATATACTAATCCAATACGTATTCAAATACGTATAATTATAGAAATCTAATCATACCAAATACGTATAATTATACGAATTAATACGTATACGACTAATTAAACTAAATAAACCCGACTTAATTAATTACCCAAAAACCCGACTCAACCCAACCCCACTACATCACCTCCGCTGCCACCGTGGACCACCACCACTAGTCGTGGTTGATACCCGTCGTGAGGTGTCAAAAATAAATTTATAATCTCCAACTACAACTATAGCTAGCGGCAGTCGGGTCGAACCACAGAGAGGCAGATGTAATTTCTAGTTGTCTAATTTCGGTCTAAGGTAACAAATATGTGGGGGTTTTGAGTTGAGTTGATCTATAGCTAAAGGCAAATAAAAGATAGTAAACTAAAAAGACGGATAAAATCAAGAATAAAAAGGGTGCAAGGATGGTCGGATCACTATAGTTTCGGCGGCAGCAAATTAGGTAGGTCTAAATCAATCACGTGAGACGGGAAAATAAGAGGTCCTCTCGGTCCACTCTCACAAGCAGCATCTTTTGATCTCGCTACAGGTCCTTAGTACCACTAATACTAACTTTCGTCCTGAAAAGTGACTCAAAAGGCTAAACTAGCATATCTTTCAATCTCGCTAATCTAGTCGTCTTAATTAAGTAGGCTAACTCCCTTCCCTATCTTTCAATATTTATTGGGTCGGTCAAATCCTAAGCATTCAACTAGTCGCGTGCACTCGATTCGTCAAACATAACAATTAAAACAATTAAAACGAAATAATCTCAGCGTGGCCAGTCGATCGACCAGGGAACCCAGTCGATCGACCGACATGCGATTTAGGTCGTACCAAATTTAATGCCGGCTAATTCTACAGTTCCCCTACATCCTAGCACGATGAAATTAGCTACTCATGGGACTGATAAAAACAACAATAATAATAACGAAATAAACTATTGAATTCATGCTTGAAATAATCGAATAGTAAATAGCGATAAACGATAATTGGCTTCGGATACTAGCTAGCAATTCTATATCTATGAGTGATAAAAAAAACAATGAAACTAAAATAAGAACAGAGGGAGTACCGAAATTGCAGAGAAAGGATCCAAAAACCGATTGCAAAAGAGTAACTTTATCCACAGAAATAATCTAACTAATGAATGTTTAATTGTATCTAAGAACTGTATGCTCAAAACTAGATGCCTCAACTGAATAACCTAGCTTACGTTATATAGAATACAACGTAGTTCTTATTCAAAAACCTAATGTACTATGGGCTTCAAGTTCCTCGATCTTTTAATTCACGTCTGAAGTAGCGGTGTGGTCGATCGACTGAGGTGACCGGTCGATCGACTGAGCTGCTGTGTACAGTAGCCTCTGCTTATCGTGGGTTGGTCGATCGACTAAGGGGGCCAGTCAATCGACTGCTTTAGATGATAGTCCGCTTCAAATTTCTCGTGGATTTGTCTTTTGGGCCTCGAAATGCGCACCAAGCTCGTTCCTTGAGTAAGTACTTCACGTCAAATATAATGCAGGATACTCGGGGACGGATTTAGCTCAATTTCTACTCATTTCCGCATAAATCTGCAATATTACATAAAAATACGAAAGTATACGAAATGGGGCAAATAGTAGCATAAACTACATAAATGAGCTCTGAAATGCGTGTAAAATAGGGCGTAAAACAACATATTTAGGACACGCATCAAACTTCCCCAAACCAAACCCTTGCTTGTCCCCATGCAAGAACTAGACTCGATCTAAAGGAATGAGTTCAAACTCAGAGCGAAATGCAACATGTAAAGCCTAAACCAATTTAATGCATTAACCAACAATCAATTAGCAAATGAATCATGCAAACGAGTTATGGAGTCGTTAGAGATTTTGCTAAACCGTCAACTGTAGAGACTTATCAAATTGGACTCTCACGGGTCGCTCAAATCACTCCAATAAGCACAGGTGAATATATGTAAGATAGAAAGAATTCATTTTGTGGTGACTCTCACCTAACTACGACCTATAACGACATACCTGCAGTCTAATATGAAAATGATCTCTACAACCGTACATATGCATTCCAACCAAACAGATGACCATGACACATGCCGAGGTATATATGGATATGTGAGGTAATGGGTAAGAAGAGGCAAAGATAATTATGGGAGTGTGGAGGTACAGATGATCAAGCTAGTACCTAACAAGCCATATGACAACATCCACTTCTTGCTCAAAATCAACAATAAAACCCGGTGCAAATGATTAGCATTAATCTCACAATCTCCGAAATAATCAACTCCCCATAAGATATAATTAATACATGGGAGCAAAAATCGCCAAATAAGAAGAACTTAAATTATGCGAATTGATTTCTTTCTTTTCTCTTCTCGGGCTGCAGTCGATCGACCAAAAGGGCAGTCGATCGACCGCCTCAAACAGTACAGAACTCCTTTTTTCTTTTTTCGAATCATTTTTCACTTCTTTTTTTTCTTTTTCAATTCTATTTCTTTCTTTCCTTCTTTTCATTTTCCCAACAACATCTCAAACATGAGCATATGCCACCAAAATGTAATAACAATCCCGAAAACTAAACTACTAGCTTGACAAGGGCAGGCTATATGTAGGATGTAGTAATGGGACAAAAAGGCTATTTTTGGCAGTGTGGGGCTTATGGGTAAAATGAATAAAGGAAAACCTCTACCACATGTGTCAACGAACCACAAACGGAATGCATACAGATTAAGCAGATTAAGTTCATATTTATGCATATTGATATAACATGCCATATAAGGAGTAACTACTCACAAATCCTAAATGAACTGGGCATGAATGTCACCAGTTATAAGCTCTAAACCTCAGAAATATAAGTAGTTTGCCAAAAATCTAAGTCAAGTCTCAAGATTCAGCGAATAAATTAATGAAAACTCAAAGACTATGCATATGTGATTCTACTAATAACATGTTAATTAGCAAGGCTTAGGCATAAACAAAAGCAAATGCAATGTCATCATGGAAATACTACTGTTCCGACTCGACCTATATGCTAAAATAAACATGCATTTTTGTTTGAATTTTGGAATTTTTCAATTTTTTTTTGGAATTTTTGTATATATAAGAAAAATGAAATAAACAAATGCAAGACAAAATTAAACGTGAAACAGGAATGCAATAAAACTTATGCAAATGCGACGCAAAACCCTTCCCCAAACCAAATCACACAATGTCCCCATTGTGCAAAATCATATAATGAAATAAAAGAGAAACGAGAATTTGCGAGAAAATAAGTAAATATGACATGAAGTGGAACTTGGGAACTCACAAGACTTTAAGCGCAGCAAAAGGAAACCTCCCCAAACCAGCGTAAACTAGGAGGTTTCAGTAGCCAGCAGTGCTACCAATAAATACCTGAAAAGACAAACAAAAACCGCGCGTAATACCGAGAAAACAATATTGAAGCGGTAATTATGTGCAAAGTTACGAAAATGGAAGAAATCAAAAATGAGTCGGGAAATAAAATAGAGTAGAAAACTCCCTCAATCCCGCAAAATGACCCAACACAGCAGGGGAAAGGTCGTGAACAGGTACAGCAGCGGCAGTGGTCGATCGACCATAGCTGGCAGTCGATCGACCAAAGTGAACAGGAACAGAAACTCCTGAGATGCGCAACTCAGTCGATCGACCATGGAAGGCAACGATCGATCGGGAAAATCTTGAACTTTTTCGATTTCTTCGAATTAGCTCAATAACTTGAGCTAATAAGGTCCATATACCTGTATACACACATAATAACGCGCCCAAAATTGCACAAAACCCAAAGTATCCGACGAAATTATTTAAAATCCTAAGCAACGAAATAAAATGCGAAGTCTCGCGCACACAAAATACGGTAAATAGTCTAACAAAACAATAAAATAAATGAAAGTTTGTATAAGCATTTGATCAACTAATAGTTGATCAAGAACGGCCACGGGATGGCCCACTTGCTTGGCTTTTGGCTACATGAGGTAGCCTCAACCGTGCTCATCTTCTCAGCGGCACTCATCTCAACTTCAACATCCGCCGAACTTAAAGGATCAACAGCTTCTAAATCTTCCCAGTCAATGACCTCCTCTGGCTCATCAAAGTCCAAATCGGACTCCCTTACTTTGACCGGCTCGTCATCAACCTCCTCATCAGTGCCATAGCTAAGCCAACCAAGACCGCCTCGTGAAATGATTAGCTCCTTCTCAGCTGGAGCAACATACGGCTCTTCCTTCCCCAAACCAGCTCCTGCAATATCAGAAATAGACGAATCTTCCTCCAATTTGCTCCCAGTCTGGGGCGGAGGGGTTATGACAGGAATAGGAATAGAGACAGGCATATCAGGAAGCACAAAGTAGGATTTCTTTTCAGAAACTGTATTACAAGTTACAGGCCACATGGGGTCTTTCTTCTTAGCAGGTTGGGCAAAAACAATGGAATGCTTCCCTACTTTGAAGGTCAAAGTTCCCGAACTTACATCTATGATCGCACCAAAGAAGTGTGCGTAAATGGTCTACCCAATATGATAGGAATATGGGCATCCTCAGGCATATCAAGTACAACGAAGTCTACAGGGAAGAAGAACTTTCCTATTTGCACGGGAATGTCTTCTAAGACTCCTATAGGCTGGACCGAAGATCGGTCAGCCATCTGTACTGTCATGTCGGTCACTGCAAACCTGGTCAATTTGAGCTTTCTAGCAAGACTCAAGGGCATTACACTTATACTGGCTCCTAGGTCACATAGTGCCTTCTCAATAGAAAAGGTACCAATGCTACAAGGAACGGAGAAGCTACCTGGGTCTTCTAGCTTATGGGGTGCAGTGTGGGTCAGATAAGAACATGACTCTTTAGTAAGTACGACAGTATGCACAGTTTCAAGTGACCGCTTTTTAGATAAAAGTTGCTTCATGAATTTAGTATAAGCAGGCACTTGGTTTACTAACTCGAGAAAAGGAACCTGTACATTCAAGCTACGAATAACTTTTTCAAATTTATTAAAAGATACCTGTTCCTTCGTCGGCACTAATCTCTCTGGATATGGGGCTGTAAGAAGCAACTTAGCCCTCTCCTCTAAATCTCGCATACCGGCGTCGGTGGATTTAGGCTGAAAATCCACCACCTTCTCCTTGTTGAAGCTCGAACCCTCTTCAGACCGTCTCAAATTTGAACCATTAATCGACATCGGGTCGTACTTCGGAACCGGGATCGACCCATCAGCACTCGAGTCTTCCCTCAATATTGTCGGAGTTGTCGTACCCCGAAACAAATGATGCCTCAAGTTATTGGGCATTGGAGGACGAAAAGAATCACCTTCAGCAGCGCAGTCAGTCGATCGACCAGGTTGGTCAGTCGATCGACTGACTTGTACAGGACCAGGAACTACTGTTTGTCGCACTTCAGTCGATCGACCGGGTATGTCAGTCGATCGACTGACATACCTGCTGATCGTCTTTTTCTTATTCTTATTCATCACTGCCTTCTCTTTGCTTGGTTCCGCCTCATCCTTTTCAGTGACGTCCTCAACCATAACAGGCCCCTCAAGGGTGGACCCACTCCTCAAAGTGATAGCGTTAAGGGTCTCCTTTTTATCAGTTTGTGTCGGTAAATGTCCCGGAGCTCGAGTTGTACTCTTGCTAGCCAATTGAGCAATTTGGCTCTCCAACATCTTCATACCGGCCTCTCTAGCTTGAGACGCTTTCAGCAATAAATTCTTCAACTCAGTAAGATCGGAATTTTGGAATTGCTGCTGCTGCTGAGGAACATACGTAGGCTTTTGTAATTGTTGTTGCTTATGTGGAGGCACATAATTCTGCTGCTGCTGCTGCGGAGGTGGAGTTGGATTTAGGACATTCTGGCTAGTCCACCTCAAGTTAGGAGGGACATTCGGCTCATAATATGTGTTTGTCTGCCTATAATGTTGAAAGGCAGCACAAGACTCAAAGGGAGCACTACAGTTTTCTGAAACATTCCCTTCTCCTCCACATCTCCTGCAGATGAAGGGACCGTCTGAAACAGCATTCACTTGATAAATCCCTCCTTTTGAAGCTCCACCCAACTCATACTTGTCAAATCTGGCCGTGAGAGCTTCTAATGCAGCTACAGAAGGAGACTCAGCACTCCTCCTTTGATTTCCTCGGGAATTCCCATACTGAGCTTTATGAGTGGCCAAATCATCAATGATTTTCCACCACTTAGTCTCTCCCAAATTCTTCTGGAATCTGCCACTAGCAGCTGCATCCAGGATAGCCCTCTGATCGTCATAGAGCCCGTTATAAAACTGATTGCATAGGCTCCATTTTTCGAACCCATGGTGCGGAATGGTTCGAACCAGCTTCTTGAAACGGACCCATGCCTCATGAAAGTTCTCATCAGGCCCCTGTTTAAAGCTCGTGATCTGAGCTCTAATAGCATTCGTCTTTGAGGCAGAAAAATACTTCTTATAGAATGCCAGGGCCAAAGAATTCCAGTCCGTGATCCCATTAGCAGCTCGGTCCAGGTCTCTGTACCACTCCCTTGCAGCATCGCGAAGAGAAAATATAAACATAGTCTCGTTTACCTGGTCCTGGATCACACCGGTCGGTGGGGGTATAGAGCAACAATAATCTATAAAGGTCTCCATATGCTTGGCTGCATCTTCATTTGCAGCTCCCCCGAATTGGTTCCTCTCAACCAAGTTGATATAAGAGGGCTTTGGTTCGAATTTCCTGTCCTCCCCTGGTAATGAAAATCCTTTGTAGAGATTCGCAGCTGTCGGCTCCGAGTGACTGGCTATAGTAGCTTCTTCGGCCATCTCTAGAAAATCTGGAGATGTGTCGGTCTCATCTGATGAAGTGGAAACAAGAGATGAATGTGGATCCTCCTCAAATAGCTCGTTCTCGTAGTAACTAGACAGAGTACTCAGCTCTTCCTCTGTCGGTAATATCCTAGATGATCGTCTCAACTCGCGCAAAGTCTTTTCAATCTCAGGATTGATCGGTAATAAATCACCACCCTGTGACCTGCGCATAAGAGGAAACTACAAAAAGAATATAAGAAAAGTTTAAGGAACAGATGTCCCTTAAACTAAGAAAGACTAAAATAAAACAACTAAAAATTAGAACAATTGCTTCCCCGACAATGGCGCCAAAATTTGATACCCGTCGTGAGGTGTCAAAAATAAATTTATAATCTCCAACTACAACTATAGCTAGCGGCAGTCGGGTCAAACCACAGAGAGGCAGATGTAATTTCTAGTTGTCTAATTTCGGTCTAAGGTAACAAATATGTGGGGGTTTTGAGTTGAGTTGATCTATAGCTAAAGGCAAATAAAAGATAGTAAACTAAAAAGACGGATAAAATCAAGAATAAAAAGGGTGCAAGGATGGTCGGTTCACTATAGTTTCGGCGGCAGCAAAATAGGTAGGTCTAAATCAATCACGTGAGACGGGAAAATAAGAGGTCCTCTCGGTCCACTCTCACAAGCAGCATCTTTCGATCTCGCTACAGGTCCCTAGTACCACTAATACTAACTTTCGTCCTGAAAAGTGACTCAGAAGGCTAAACTAGCATATCTTTCGATCTCGCTAATCTAGTCGTCTTAATTAAGTAGGCTAACTCCCTTCCCTATCTTTCGATCTTTATTGGGTCGGTCAAATCCTAAGCATTCAACTAGTCGCGTGCACTCGATTCGTCAAACATAACAATTAAAACAATTAAAACGAAATAATCTCAGCGTGGCCAGTCGATCGACCAGGGAACCCAGTCGATCGACCGGCATGCGATTTAGGTCGTACCAAATTTAATGCCGGCTAATTCTACAGTTCCCCTACATCCTAGCACGATGAAATTAGCTACTCATGGTACTGATAAAAACAACAATAATAATAACGAAATAAACTATTGTGGGCATGCGGAGGGTCGTGCCCACGGGGGCGCTTGGGAGGAAAAGAGAAACAAGCGTTTGCATTTTTGTATGGAGTCGCCACCAATTTTTATGGCAAATTGGAACCGTTCGAATACCTCGTACCATGTCAAGACACAAAGTAGAGACATGAACACTAAGCAATCGTTACCCTTAGCATTCTATGTCTAGAATGACTCTCGTGGATGCCAATGAACACGGGTGTTCACAGATACCTGGAGTAAGGGGTGAGGGTACGTATTAGGAAGCTCTTTTGATCGAACACCTAATCCCGCCCGCCTCGATAGCGGCCTCTACTAATGATTAGGGAAGTTATTCATACTTGATATATCGTCGATTATATGCATGCAATGCAACATCCAAGTCTTAATCCTAGCATGTGAGAATTAATACTAAGTCGGTGAACAATTAATTAGCATACAATTGGGTCGAAGTAGGATTTAAAGTTGATTACATGTGAAAACATACAAATGATAAAAGAAATAAATATAACAATGGATAAAATTACAATAAGGAAAATTACAATAATTACATTGGGTTTATTGATTTATGTCGAAAATACCTTCAAAACGGATAATTTGGGAAAAAGAATGAATAAAGGAATTAACGAACACATCAGTAGACGATAATACGATTAATAGTTAAGTATACGTAAGCTAATTAAACTAGGTCAAGCAACAACGGAAGTTCAGGGACAGAATTGAGCCCGGAACAGGCGCAGCAGAGCTGCGTCTTTTGGAATAGGCGCAGCAATTGCTACCTCTGTTCCTGACCTGAATTCTGGCTGTGAAACCGGAATTGCGTGCTGTTAATGTTAATTGGTAAATTTAAAGATTGATTAAATTATTTACTCGGATGAAAGTGATTAATAGGTTATTTACATGTGATTAATGGGTCATAAAAGCAATAAACATAGATGAGACGGAATTATGATGGATTAATATGGATTAATGATAGAAGTGAAAAATATTAATGAGTGAAATGAATTAAATCAATTAATTAGGTTAGATACGACGGATTAATGACGAATATGTGATAAATACGACAAAATACAGATGAAAACTATATCAAAGACGAATTCCAGAAACTCAATATTGACGAATCGAATCTCTATAACCCGGAATTGAATTTAATGACGAAAACCCGCAAATATTGGATTATTTGGGATTTAAGTCGGATTTGTGATGATTAAAACATGTTAATGATGATGATTACAATATACATGTGAAGCTAATGCTATTGCGATGAAGAATTAACAAACAAACGAAACAAATAGAAGAATTTTGACGAATAACAGAGGACGAACGAAGAAGAAAGGAAGCAGGAACTGCGACAGCCTCACGAAGAGGCGCAACAGATACTGCATCCTTCGAAGAGGCGCAGCAGTTGCTGCGTCCTTTCTCGATGGTTTGTCTACTGGAAATCCGTAAAAAGAGGTTTTAAAGCATGGTTTTAGAAATCGGTTTCAATGGTATTTTCGACATAAACCTTACAATGGATGATACAATAAATAAATACAATAAACAAAAGAGAGATTACACCCTCAGACTTACATGTTGACGAAACGAGAAGGACTAAGATATCGATTAGTGATGCTCGACGCGAATGCAAAGAAAAGTGCCCTCGTAAGAGGAAAACGATTAAGTTAATTAAGTTGATTGATGTGGAGTTGGTCAAATTGGCCGGTCATGCAAACGGGGAGGCTGGTACCCGGAAGGATCCGAGCTTACGTGGTCGAAAGTTCAAGCACGTAGACGCCAAAAAGTAAGAACAAAGTCTAGAATGCAAAGGGAGAAGAGAAGGGCGGACACTCGCGTGAGAAATATGAGGAGCGAAGGCTTCTATTTATACTAATCACGTGGAGGAATTAGGGTTTCGGAGACTCTTTGGAAGTGAATCTCGGAAAGATATGAAAAAGATACGAGAAATACGCAGAAAAGGACCTTGGAAGAGGCGCAGCAGCCACTGCGTCTCTTGGAAGAGGCGCAGCACCTGCTGCGTCTGTTCCCAAGGGGTTTCCTCCTGCGGAAGAAAGATTTCCGTCTTTGAGTTTTGGTAGGACGGAAATAATTCGGTTTTCCTTAATATCTTATGTGAATATTACGGGAATTTGTTTACTAAAAGATAAAATTTATGAAATATGGAATAGAAATATCCGGAACATTCCAGAACATTCTGACTCAGGATTTAACGGTTATCAGAAAATGGAGACGGTTTTAGGCCCGGACTCCTAATGTACTCTAATTACTGTCAAAATGACCGTATCGGCACGTAGATGACAACTAAGAGGTAGACATTAGTATTTGAGCAATCACTTGACGATAATCTTACGAATTGTCACAAATCGTTCCGCGTAGCCAAACATGCGGCCCAATCATCACCGGGTGGTTTGCGGGAGGTGCAGAAATGAGGTATCTACAGAGCCCCCACTTTGACTGAGGCTTGGACAAGGCGAAAGTCAAAGTATAGCCATCAGGTCAATCGAAGATTACAACCTGACGACTATGGCGACGCGAGGCGGCTCAAGGGGTCTGAACCAAGGACCTGTCGTCGGGAACATTTTATAGTCTGTCGACTATCGAGGAGGGTCGTTTAAAGTCCATTAGACTATGCAAGGAGGCTCGGCAGCCATAAGAAGAGATCATACCTGAAACTTCTTCTCGAGATGCTTCCGGAGTGCATAGGAGCTAAGGTTAAGACCTAAAAGATACATAAGAATTGTGCTAGGGTGTGGCGCCCTAAAGGAAAGCATCGACGGGAAGGAGGCCAAATATAAGTTCAACTTAAGGGTAACTAAAGCTTGGGTATAGGAACTCTATTGGTTTGGGAACCTCTAGAGAACGACTCCTTCGTCGAACTCCGCGGGGAAACACGAAATATTGTGGGTAGCAGGACACAGGCGGGAGCTGCTGAGAGAAAACTGCTTGGGTAGTCTTCGGGAAACAATTGCGAGTAGCAGGACACAGGCGGGAACTGCTGAGGGGAAATCTGCTTAGGTAGATGTTAATCCTCATGTCTTGAGAGGGACAGTACGTCCGCTTACTCTCGCTTGAGACATGATTGGGAATTCTTCTTCTTGTCATGAGAGGGAAAGTATATCCGCTTACTCTCGCCGGAGACATAATGAAGGTGTGTCGAATTCTGTGAAGGAATAAATGCTCGTTGCGACAAGCAAAAGGTCTTAGAAGGAATAAATAACGTGCGACAGTCCGCTGCTAGCTTGGAAATGCGGGCCGGAACGAAAGAAAATCGTCAAACGGACCAAAAGAATAAAATAGCATCAGGGAAGAGGCGCACCAATGATGGGCCCACAAATAACGAATTCATAACGAATTTTTGAAAATCCGCATGGAGGGAACACAAGGAAGAGGCACAGCAAGAGCTGTGTCTCTTGGAAGAGGCGCAGCGCCTGCTGCGTCTATTCCCCAAAGTGGTTTTTCTGCGTAAAAACGCGATAATCAGGAGGCTTATGTTCATTTGCTCGAAACACACAATTTCTCTCTCAAATCTTCACCATTTCCGCCAAGGTTTGATCCAAAAGCTTGCATTAATCATGAATAATCGAGGTATGTGTCTCATTCTTGCATTAATCATCTATATTTGTCCAATTTTGAGCCGAGAAAATTAGGGTTTATGACCCATTTGATCGAAATTTTGGGGCTTTTCCCCCAAACGCATTTGCCTTGTCAAATTGACATTAGAAATGGATAATAGGTAGTGTTAGGAACATAACCATGTGTTTGTCTCGAAGTTTCGTTGAGTTTTGAGCCTTTGAGTGAAATTTGAGACGGTTTTACAGCTAAACCGTAAATTGCTTCGAAAATAGCCTTAGGATTGCCCATTTGCGACGAAACTTGATATTTGGGATCCTTGAATGATGGGTAAACTTCCTACCATCTCGGAATTTTGGTTTGTGACGGCTTTTTCAGGACACTTTTTCTAGGGCATAATCGCCATTATAACGAAATGCTGCCGAAATTTCGGCTCGAACCCGGAACTAGGCTTCAAATTAGACTTGACTTGACCCAAATTACCACATGAGTGATCGGGTTGGTGGGAATATGGCCAAGGATGGCAAGAAAAGAGTGATTTCAGGGCTTCCGAAGGCTCGAAAATCCCTTAACCGAGGCTTGTCGTCACGTGACGCGGCCTAAATTTGCTTTAACGTTGCAGGTGATGAGGCTTCTACTTCTGGGAGAGCTCCCATGGAGATAGATGCTGCTACTGTCGAGGAGGCTTTAGAGCAGGCCTTCACCGCCGCGGTGATGGTCTGCCGGGACGAGTTTCACGAGGAGGAGGTCAAGCGAGGAGGAGGAGGCCCCGAGACGGGCCAACGTGGGACGAGGAGGTTGTCGGCTCGAGAGGAGCTCTGCGTGGGCCGAGACTTGGGAGAGTAGGCACCTGTGTGGGTCTGCAGAGGGTCACCGTCCTCTCTGAACGGTGAAGAGTTTGGTAAATAGGAATTCACTACTCATTACTCATCCTCTTTCATTCATTTGTTCAAATTCCTTTCAAATTCTATCCAAAACTAAAGATAGCTTTTGTTTCAAATCATAATAGGAGGCCGGGAACATTAGGTCGTTCTCGGGGTACACGACGGCGATGGAGCACTACGAGCGGCTGTCGGCGGAGGAGAGGGCCATGATCGAGCGCGGAGCGTTCGGTCCTTTGGTGCAGGTCTGGAGGGATATCGCGAAGAGGAAGTTGCGGGCTAACCTTAGCCTGGTCCGCGCTTTCTTGGACCGATTCTGGGATACGACTTCCACGTTCCACATGCCTTTCGGTGAGGTGGGAGTCACTCTAGAGGACTACGGCATGATTTCCTGGCCCCGCCGTGCGGACCGAGGAGGTGGAGTGGCGGAGAGGCTCGCCATGAGGGCGGATTCGGCCGAGGCGAGGAGATTGATCACCGAACTTGTCGCCGAAGGTCTGATCTTGGGTTTGATACCCAGTTCCTACGTTCGAGACTACTTTGCGGGGAAGACCCCGGCGGTGACGATTGACGGGAGGGAGACAGCTCCTCCTCCTGTCTGGTGAGCGAGGGCCTCGTTTGTGGCTCTGGTGGTTCTGTCTTCGATTTACCTCGGAGACAAGGGCGAGAGGCTGTCGACGAAGCTTCTTCCCTTCCTTTCTGACCTGAGTTCCCTAGGGCGTTGGGACTGGGTCACTGCTGGTTTTGCGGTGCTCATCCGCTCTATGAGGGCCATGGTTCGTCCGGAGTTGATGGAGAAGGGGACTTCTCCTGGTGCTGTCGGACCTGGACTACTGCTGGAGGTATGAGCCTTCCTTTAGACCAAAGTTAATTCTTTTCTTTACCAGATCACGAAATATCGTCATTGATTATTTTGCTTTACAGGCGTGGGTGTACTCCTACTTCCCGAGCCTCGCGCCCAGGAGGACGGAGCCGCTGGAGAGGGCCTATCCCGTGGTGAGGGATTGGGTGATGTGTCGAACGAAGAGCAAGCGTTCTTCTCACAACGTCTACCGGCGGGACGTGAACGCTCTTCAGCTAAACAGCGTGAGCATCTCACTTATATTCACTCGTGGTTCTTATATTTGCTTTTAATTGATCGTAGGGATGATCTTTGTTTTATCTTGTCACAGTGGGTGCCCAGACCTTGGGCGGAGTACGCTGGAGCGCCTCCTTTCGTGGCTGAGATCCTTCGGCCTAGGAGCTCGAGTCGACTGCTGTTGAGGACGTCGATGGGTCCTGTGTGGTACTTGGGCGAGCGCTTGGCTCGTCAGTGCTCTCGGGACGTGTTGACGGTTCCCGTCGATCCTCCCAGGACGATGTTTAGGGAACCTTCAGAGGCTGAGAGGGAGGCGGACTTGGCGGGTGCCAGTGGTGACGCCCTTCTTCTTCCTGGCGAGGACTACTCGGCGTTCCTTTACGGGAGGTTGGCGTACTGGCCGGTAGTGGTGAGCATCTTTTACTTTTCTTCTTGATTTGATTTTCAGATTTATGATGAAAGATCATCGATTAATGAGAACCATTTGTCTTCGCAGGAGGTCGAGGCGGCGGGCATCGAGCCCCCAGAGTACCCCGAGACCATCGAGTACACTGACGCGACCGGGAGGACGACGATCTCCGAGCTGCGTGACTTTGATGTAGCTGTGACGGATGCTGGCCTGGACGACTGTGATCCAAAAATAAAAAGCTTAAATGAGGTAGTAGACGGAGTAGCTTTCCAAGCTAAAATTGGGACATTGAAGCTCATGGAAACGTAATAACTCGAGTTTAGCTAATTTTATTATTCCTAGAATATTATTATTTAGAATAAGCAAGTTTAATATTTCAGCTTATTAGTTTATTTCCTAAGTTTAGAATAAGGAAGTTTATTTATCTCATAATAATAGAATAAGGCAATATTAATCTAGTTGGTTTAGGAAAGGTTTAGGGAAGTGTTTTGCAGCCATTAGGACGGTTTGCTTGTTTTATAAATAGGACTCTATTTGTATTCTTTAATTCACGTTTTTGATTCAAGAAATAAAAGCTGAAGCTTTCACGTTTACAAGTTTGTGTAAACACCTCGGTTCGACGCGTTCGTTCCAAACCCGGTTTCTGTCTGACGCGTTTTCAGGCTTAAACTAGATCGACTAGCAATAGGTCTTGCAACATCGATCACCATTGGTTGGATTATAGGTCTAATCCAAGCAAATATCCGGTTCGTTGTTCTCTGTTTTTGATTCGTTATTCTTGTGTTACTTATTGCTGTTTTCATCTCGTGTTAATTTCGTATTCGACCTTCAACCCATTGTTAATTGTTCCGTTAATTGCTGGAACTGCTGGTGTTGTGTTGCTGTTGGTGTTATTGTGGCTAAGGTGTGTTGGTTGGCTTCCGCGAATTAACGAAAGTTTATAACTTTCGTATCATTAGTGGTAATCAGAGCATAGGTTACAGATTCTATTTCGATGGCTGAGCTCCATGATGACACCATACTGGCTGAAGTACGAAATTACCTACGTAATAGGCCAACGGGACCCAAAAGTGGACCGAGACAGAAGCCCGTGGATGAGTTCAAAATCACGGAGTTGCCGGAATTTGTTGGTGGAACTGATCCTGAAGACTATTTGGATTGGGAGCGTAAAATTGATCGCATGTTTGATTTCAAGGATCTTGACGATGAGAAACGCTGCAAGTATGCAATCTTGAGGTTGAATAAGAGTGCTTCCTTATGGTTCGAAAGTTTGAAGGTAAAGAGGACTAGGGCTGGAAAAGGAAAAATCACTTCCTGGGAGTCTTTGAAAGGCAAATTGCGAAAGAGGTATGTGCCTTCGACATATAAACTGTCTTTGTATCGGAAAATTTCTGATTTGATGCAAGGAAAACTGAATGTTAGCGAGTACATTGACGAATTTGAGAAATTATCGTTAATGGGTGAAGTAGAAGAGCCCGAAGAACAAAAGATGGCTAGATTTTTGCGTGGCCTTAAGCGGGGTATAGCTGATACAGTTGAGCTACAACAGTATTCTGATTTCGACACACTTTGTAGCTTAAGTCTGAAAGTTGAAGCTCAGGGCAGGACTAGATACGGGTCTAATGATTCGAATAAAGCCTCAACTTGGGCTAAAACTGACGTGTTGGAAACAGGTAGTTCGAGTTCTAATGCTAACACAGGTTTTACTCCTGTTTTAACGCCTAGTACAGCTCCTACGGTGTCTAAAACCGCTGCAAATTCTAAGGAGCAGAATGTAATGAAAGTCCGGTGCTTTAAATGTCGTGATTTGGACATTATCGTAATGCTTGCCCAAATAAACGTAACATAGCGTTGAGGGCAGCAGTAGCTGTTCGGGACGAGTTACTTAATGAAGAAGATGAGGCTTTGGGAGGAGTATTTAATCTCAATGAAGCCGAGGAGGAGAATAAACTGGCCGAGGCCGAGGAGGTTTACATTGCACCTATCTATGATACATTGGTTATTCGCTCTTTGCAAACTAATTCAGCACCGGAAAACTTGGAGCAACGAGATCTAATCTTCCATACAAAGTGCCATGTTCAAGACAAATGGTGTAGCTTGATTATTGATGGTGGAAGTTGCACAAATGTAGCATCAAGTGAGATGGTGTCTAAGCTTGGTCTGGAGACAATGGCTCATCCTAAGCCTTATTCATTGCATTGGTTGGATGATGGTAAGAAGGTTAAGGTTTCGAAAC
Source organism: Silene latifolia (assembly GCF_048544455.1). NCBI lineage: Eukaryota > Viridiplantae > Streptophyta > Magnoliopsida > Caryophyllales > Caryophyllaceae > Silene > Silene latifolia. Next base: position 89,028,646 of record NC_133526.1, read on the forward strand.
AGGTTCGAGTAGGATTGACCATGGGCTCCTATAGTGATGAGATTTTGTGTGACGTGCTTCCAATGGATGCTTGTCATATATTGCTAGGGCGTCCTTGGCAATATGATCGGGATGTGGAGCATCGGGGAAGGAGCAATGAGTATGTGCTGAATTCTAATGGGAAGACGGTTGTGTTGAAGCCTATGACAACAAAGGCTGTCCAAGCATTGCATTCTGGTCATGGTAAGAGTCCAAAATTGTCTATGTTTCCTATTGCTTACACGAGTCGATTGGAGGTATATGAAGGTGAGAAACGTTCTGACTTCAATGGCGGTTATGCGTTGGACTTGATTCGTCCTCCAATATTTGATAACTATGGAGTTGAGGAGGCATGTGGTACGGGTTGTGAGTTTCATTTCGGTCCCAATGTTAATGACCTTTGTGCTTCGTTCGATTCTGACCCGAAATTCGAGAGCTTTGTTAATCCAAGTGGGAATACTTTCAAGCCTTGTGGAGTACAAGTTACATCCAGCAACTATTTGATTGATTTACAGGTACAATCGCATGCTGCAACTTTGCATAAATGGTCGAGTTTGTATCGTTGGTTCAGCAAAGAAACTCGTGGTAAATCGCTTATGCTTGTGCACGGAGGGAGGTGGGGTGGATGGCACAAGGACATGATGAAAATACGGCAACGAAAACTCTTGTTCATCATCATTTTCGCTATCTTGCTTGTCGTGTTCAACTTTGATCCCGGAGAAGCAATGCTACAAGAATTGAGGTCAATTCTCTTCCAAGGGGGAGGGGATGATCCAAAAATAAAAAGCTTAAATGAGGTAGTAGACGGAGTAGCTTGCCAAGCAAAAATTGGGACATTGCAGCTCATGGAAACGTAATAACTCGAGTTTAGCTAATTTTATTATTACTAGAATATTATTATTTAGAATAAGTAAGTTTAATATTTCAGCTTATTAGTTTATTTCCTAAGTTTAGAATAAGGAAGTTTATTTATCTCATAGTAATAGAATAAGGCAATATTGATCTAGTTGGTTTAGGAAAGGTTTAGGGAAGTGTTTAGCAGCCATTAGGACGGTTTGCTTGTTTTATAAATAGGACTCTATTTGTATTCTTTAATTCACGTTTTTGATTCAAGAAATAAAAGCTGAAGCTTTCACGTTTACAAGTTTGTGTAAACACCTCGGTTCGCCGCGTTCATTCCAAACCCGGTTTCTGTCTGACGCGTTTTCAGGCTTAAACTAGATCGACTAGCAATAGGTCTTGCAACATCGATCACCATTGGTTGGATTATAGGTCTAATCCAAGCAAATATCTGGTTCGTTGTTCTCTGTTTTTGATTCGTTATTCTTGTGTTACTTATTGCTGTTTTCATCTCGTGTTAATTTCGTATTCGACCTTCAACCCATTGTTAATTGTTCCGTTAATTGCTGGACTTGCTGGTGTTGTGTTGTTGTTGGTGTTATTATGGCTAAGGTGTGTTGGTTGGCTTCCGTGAATTAACGAAAGTTTATAACTTTCGTATCAGACTGGCAGCATCTGATTCGGAGGGTGAGCCCTCTAACTTGTATAAATTTTGTGTAAGAACACATTTGATTGAGTTTGTTCAATTGTTGAGAATTTCTTTTTGAAAATGCAGGTTGCGCCGTCTCGGTTTGTGGCGTTGTGGAGGGTGGCCAACCAGCTGCGAACTACTGCCGTCGAGGCACTTGTCGGTGGTCGAGGTCGTCAGGTATGAACCTTACGCCTATTTTATTTTTAATTTTTTTATATTTTCTGATTTTGCTTGAATCGATTGACATGAGCCAATTTATTGTTTACAGGGTGACCGCGAGCTGGAGCGAGAGTTGACCCAGTCTCGGGAGGAGACAACTCGCTTGTTGAGGGAGCTCGAGGTTCGGGACGCCGAGATCGCCGTTCTTGCGGCGAGAGTTGCAGAGTTGGAGGGCGCCCAGCAGTAGTTTTGTGTAGTTGTTTTGTTGTATTTTGTACATTTGTACATTTGGACATTGATTTTGAACATTTTTGGACTTTGTTTGGGGCTCGAGCCCCCAGTTGGTACATTTCATTTGTTTGGTGTATATACGACGGCCTGAGTGCCTTTGCTGCTGGGTTGTGTTGCTTGTATCTGCAGGTGAGTTTCGAACAGGTTTGGTAGATGACGGTTTACGCCGTCATGCTGCCGAAATTTACATAGAAAACACGCAAAGCATACATTTATATATACATATGGCCTCAATTAGCGCAAAACGAGTGACTCGAGAGAAAAAAATTGCAAAAATGCAAAAATTTGCCGAAAAAATGACCGGACGGTAGGGAGGGTTACCCCCTAAAAAAAGAAAAAAAAAATAGAAATCTATAAGTTAGAAATGTAGAAATTGAAACTAATATAGAAATGTTGAAATTCGATAAATTGAGAATTATTTCCTAAAATAAATGAATTAAATGAAAGAAATATAAGTGAATTAAAATGAATTAAAACGAAAATTATTTCCTAAAATGAACATGAAAATTATTTCCTAAAATGAAAATGTACAAGTGTGGTAAAATGGCAAAAATGTCGATGTCGCCTCGAAATGCGTGCCCGCGAAATTAGGAAACTTGAAACATGGTAATTCTCACGTATTTACCAAAATAATAACTCGTAGGAATAGGAAATTATTCGTCATGGAATTAGGATAGATCCAACGCGGAAAATCACAGAAGTGAAGCTGGGGAAGAGGCACAGCATGAGCTGCGTCCCTTTGAAGAGGCGCAGCAGGTGCTGCGCTGTTCCCAAGGCGTTTTGTTCTGACGGATTTTTGGAAACAGAAATTAGTATAAATAGAAACGTCGATGGAGTTTTTATTCACACAAATCTTCCGTCTCTTCTTCGTCTATTTACATAAAATTCTCAAAATATATTTTTCATCATGAATACTTTGGAGATCCGCTTGAAGGAATGGACCAACGAATTTTCGAATATGGAGAAGCATGATATGGGTGCTTATAACTTTGGGTCTTTGTTGAGTTTTAAAGTCATCAAGGTTGTGAAACCGTTCTTGGATGCTTGCCTTGACTATTGGGACCCGAATTACCATGTTTTCGCGTTCCCCGGAGGTGATATTTGCCCATTTCCGGAAGAAATTGCTGCTATTGGTGGATGGGATCCTGAAGACTTGCCCGCCATTCCTTCTACTTCGCAAGGGTATAAGAGCAAATTTAGAGACTTGCTTGGATTGACTAGACTTGAGGTGGACCGTCTAGTTACCTCAAAGGGTGTGAGAATGTTGGACTTCATAGATCGATTCATCAACAGGGCCGACCCCACCGTTTCCCATGTTGCTAGGCGGAGGGCATTTGGCTTTTGCTTGTTGCATGTGTATGTCTTCCAAGGGCATGTTGATGAAGACTTGAGAGGGGATCCCCGTCTCCTGGGCCTTGTTGAGCAGATGAAGCTACGCAGGAGCCCAGCTTGCTTATGCTTAGGAGAGATTATTTTGGGCTTGGATAATAGGAAATCCAACCGCGATCTACCGTATTTGGGGAGTCCCGTCATTTTGCAGGTAAAAGACATCTTTTCTTTTTTTATTTCTTTTTTTTGTTTCGTTTCGTTTTTTTTTTTTTTTTTTTTTTATGTCTAATACCCGCTTTTGGTAGGTTTGGCTTATGGAACGGCTCCGATTGATCGAGCCCCCAGTTCATGTGCTTTCTTATCATGCCCGCTCGATTGCGATGAGGACAATGTTGTATATGGTGGACTTCACTCGGGTCTGTGATTACTGGCAGAACAAGCTGAAGAGCGATGATGGCCCGTTGATTCGGTGGGTCGTACCGTGGTGGCACCTCAAGTCCGTCACTGGAGTGTCTTCTTTGGATCCCACTAGGTCCGTGCGCATTCCTGGATTGGAGTTTATGGTGTGCATCTTCCCGGAAAGGCTGATGAGACAAGTTGGGCTGAAACAGACGATCCCGAGGCTTGATACCGTCCCGCAGACTGCTATGGCGCTTACTACAGAGAGCCGAAGAGAGTGGGCCATTAAATGGGCCCAAAGAAACATGTGGTTCTTGAGTTTCTCCGACAATGCCTTGTGGGTGTCGGATTCTTATCTGAGATGGAGAAAGGCTACTACTCCGGAAGAGCGCGAGAAATTGAGGAAGCGCGAGCCCGTTGACTACAAGGTGCGCGAGGTAGAGAAAGTGAAAGAGAAGCATCTGACAGAGGGAGAAGAAGAAGCCGGGTTTCAAGTTGTTCATCCTTCGAAGAAACCAAAGACTACTCCTGTCGCGGAAATGGTGATTGGCAAGAATGGAAAAGCTAGGCCTCGAGAAAGACCGTTGGTGATTAGGTTTGAAGTGGCGCAAGAGCGTCCGGCTCGAGGCCGTGACAAGAGATATGACAAGAATGACAAGGGCAAGGGGAAGATGGAGGAATAGCCCAAGTCTTTATTTATTATTTGATTATTATTATTATTGTTATTGTAATAAAAAGGTGGGGTTTTTAGAAGCCTAGCCTATTCTATTTTTATTATGTAGCTTACTATTATTAGTAGCAAATGAATAAAAAAGGTTAAATGGTTATGAAACCGTTATGATTTTCTATTTATTATTCTTGTCGAATTTCAAATGCAATGCAAATGTCCTTCTATTTACATTTAGATATAATGGGTTGAATCCTGTGAAGGATTGCCTACGTATTCACTTAAAAAAATGAAATCAAACCCTTGCGCGTAGTTCGAGTAAATGTAAAAGAATAATTGTTCTAAGCAAGAGCTTGTAATAAACTTAGAAAATAAGCATTAGCTTTTGCTTACTCTGAAGGTGCATATTAGTTTATTTGATGATACGAGGATGACAAATTTGTCAAAATGCAAGAGCACAGTGACATTAGCTTATTTCAGCTTGGCCAGGGGCCGTTTATTTAGTGCCACAAGAGCGACACGTGGGGTTACGCGAGGCGCGTTTTCGTTCCCATTCTAGGCATAGTACCGTTTCAGTTGGTCAAGGTTTGTTGGGTTTGAAAACTCATTCCCGTCTAGGTCTCTTATTCTAACCGCACCCCCTGGGAGTATGGATTTGACTAGAAATGGTCCGGCCCAATTAGGTTTGAATTTTCCCCGCGGGTCAACAGGTAAAAGAGCTCTAACCGATTTAAGTACTAAGTCTCCTTCTTTGATGTTTCTTGGCCTAACCCTTTTGTTGAAAGCTCGTTTGATACGTGCTTGATATGTTTGGACATTATGCAAGGCGCGTAGCCTACGTTCATCCAGGAGGATGAGTTCTTCATATCTATCCCTCTTCCAATCGGCTTCCGGGATTTGACTTTCGAGTAAAATACGCAAGGATGGTATTTCTAGCTCGACTGGTTGTACAGCTTCCATGCCGTAGGTCAAATAGAAAGGAGTAGCCCCAGTGGGCGTCCTAACAGATGTACGATACCCCCACAAAGCAAAGGGTATCTTGCTTGGCCAATCTCTATAGTTGTCAATCATTTTCTTGAGGATCGTGAGAACATTCTTATTTGCAGCCTCTACCGCGCCGTTAGTCTGTGGTCTATATGGCGAAGAGTGGTGATGCTTAATCTTGTATTTGGCTAGCAATTGCTCGGTCTCAGCTTGGAAATGTGATCCATTATCACTAATGATCTCATGTGGGCAACCATATCGACAGATGATGTTGTTTTGTATGAACTTTGCCACATTTTTAGTCAGAAGACCCGGTGTAGGAAGCCGCTTCTACCCATTTGGTGAAATAGTCAATTGCTACTAGAATGAAACAGTGACCTCCTGTTCCGGCCGGGGTTATCTTCCCGATTATGTCAATTCCCCATGCAGAAAATGGCCAAGGGGATGTCATTTATAGAGTAATGAAGGAGGGACATGTTGTACATTCCCGAAGATTTGGCAATTGTGGCAATGTCTTACGTATTTGATGAAATCGGATTCCATTGTGGTCCAATAATATCCCAAACGTGTGATTTTCTTTGCCATCATAGGCCCACTCATTTGAGGACCGCATTCTCCGTCGTGGACTTCTTTCATCACCTTTCGTGCCTGTGAATGATCAAGGCAACGTAGGACTACACCAAGAGGTGTTCTTTTGTATAACTCTCCTTGTATGAGAACGTATTGGGAAGCTAGTAGGCGTATAGCACGTTGTCCCCTCTTGTCCATATCCGGTGGATAGGTACCATTAAGCTTAAAATTCAGGATTGCTTGGAACCAGGGTTCCTGTGCGATTTCCTCTTCATCAGTGATTTGGTGGACATAAGCCGGCTTTGACCGTCGTTCGATGCACAAAGGCATTTCCACCATGTGGTCTGGCATATTGATCAAAGATGCAAGTTTCGCAAGAGCGTCTGCAAATTGATTTTCCTCCCGAGGTAGGTGTAGGTAGGTTACGTGATCAAAGAATTGAGCGACTTGGTCTATTCTAGCCTGATAAGGTGCGAGGCTTTCGCTTCGGATTTTCCAAGATCCTGTAACTTGGTTGATGATCAGTGATGAATCCCCGTGTACTCGGAGGTTTTTAATGCCTAAGCTCACTGCCGCTTGTAATCCTATGAGGCAAGCTTCGTATTCTGCAGCATAGTTTGTCACCTCGAAGTCGAGTTTGACAGCAATTGGTGTATGCTCGCCTTCAGGAGAAATGAGCAACACTCCTATTCCGAATCCTCTTAAGTTCGATGCTCCATCAAAGTACAGGTCCCAGGAGTCTACATCAGTTTGGAGTATATCCTCGTCTGGAAATGACCAAGTATCTATTGTTTGTGCGTCATTGATAGGATTTTCTGCGAAGAATTCGGCGACGGCGCGACCTTTTATAACTTTCAGTGGCACGTATTTGAGGTCGAATTTTGAGAGCATCATTGTCCATCTTGCTAGGCGTCCGTTGAGGACGGGTTTCTCGAAGAGGTATTTGACTGGGTCCATTATGGAGTATATTTTGACGGAGTAGCTAAGCATGTAGTGGCGTAGCTTCTTCGTTGCCCACACAAGAGCGAGGCATGTCTTTTCGAGTTGTGAGTATTTGCACTCGTACTCCAGGAACTTCTTACTAAGATAGTAGATAACTCTTTCTTCACTTCCTACAGTTTGAGCCAGCATGGCACCCATGGCTGTTTCGGTTACTGTGAGATATAAACCAAGAGGTTGATCTCGTTGTCGTGGCATGAGCACTGGTGGTTTAGCCAATATCTCTTTGATTCGGTCGAATGCCTTTTGACAATCATCATCCCACATGGCGTGGTCCGTTTTCTTGAGTTTCTTGAAGATATGCTCACAAATCATCGTAAGTTTCGATATGAATCGACTTATATACTGCACTTTTCCCAGGAATCCTCTGATTTCTTTTTCTGTTTGAGGTTGTCGCATTTCGATCAGAGCTTTGATTTTGGAAGGATCTATTTCTATACCTCGTTGGCTAACAACGTATCCCAGGAGTTTGCCAGATGTTACCCCGAATGTGCATTTCTGAGGATTGAGCCTCATGTTGTATTTTCGTAGCCTTGCGAAGAACTTGCGAAGGTTCGCAATATGTCCCTCTCTTTCCTTGGACTTGACAATCATGTCATCTACGTATACTTCAACTTCTTTGTGCATCATGTCATGTAGGAGTGTAGTTGCGGTGCATTGATATATAGCTCCGGCGTTGATCAATCCAAACGGCATTACTGTATAGCAATAGGTTCCTCATTGGGTGACGAATGCGGTCTTATGCATATCTTCCATGGCCATCTTGATTTCGTTATATCCCGCATACCCATCCATGAAGGATAGTAATGCGTGGTCTGCAGTATTGTCCACCAATATGTCGATGTGAGGTAGAGGGAAGTCATCTTTTGGACTTGCTTTGTTTAAGTCCCTAAAGTCAACACAAACACTGATTCTCCTATCCTTTTTGGGTACGGGTACTATGTTAGCTACCCAGTCAAAATACTCGGAAACTTTGATGAACCCGGCTTTGAATTGCTTGTCAACTTCTTCCTTAATCTTTAGAGCCCATTCTGTTCTCATTCGTCGAAGCTTCATTTCTGAGTTTGAAACCTGGCTTAATCAGAATCCTATGTTCGGCGATATCCCTGTCGATCCCGGGCATGTCTTTGTAGGACCAAGCGAAAACATCTTTGAATTCATTTAGGAGGTCTATGAAATCGGCCCTTTCGGTAGAGCTCAAGGTAGTCCCTATCCTAAGTTCTTGGGGTTCTAGTTCGGTTCCTACATTTATGGGTTCGGTGTCCTCTATTACTGGTCCCTCTTCCCCTTCCTGTAGTATTTCTTTGGCTACGTAGGGAGGTATTTCGATCAAGTCTGGGTCTTGGTCATCCTCAGTATCATCGTAAATAGAATTGCACTCAAGATAACACAAAGAGTAAGCAGAACCTGATTTATTCATATTAAAATTTGAGTAAAGTTGAAACAAAGAAACCAACTTATCCATGGTCAGTGGCGGCAAAGGGACAGTGGTTGGGGCATTTCCCAAACTATTGTGACTACTCGAGGCTAAGCTAGGAGAAACAAAGGGAGTGGGGATGACGACAGGAGTAGACTCTCTAATGACTTCTCTAGACTCCGACTCTGACTCCGACTCCGACTCGAAGTCATCATCTTCTGGTTCTCCTTTAAACATCTCTCCTTCTCCAGTGGTGAGCTTGAAGAGTCTTCCTTGATTGTTGGTCCATTTGATTGATTTTCTCCATCCTTTCTGCTGTCTTGGGTTGGTTTCTGTGATTAACGCGGTGGGGTTGAAGCGATCGTCTTGATATATCATGGTAATGATCTCATCCTGCGCGGCCCTAACGAATCGATCTTCTCCAAACAATATGCTAATAGCTTGTTCGTCTAAGCAAGGTGCTTGACGGGTTTTGACGGTAGGAACCGTTTCTGGAGGGATAAAGTAGCAATCGTGAAAGATCTCGATTCCGGCTAGCTTCCTCTCCAGATAATGCCAAGGCTCGGGAAATCCGTGAAAGAGTTCTAGACTTCCTTCTTGAACAAAGTACCCATTTAAAGTAGGGAGATAGGGTCGCATTTGGACTCCTACGTGCTTGCGGTTTTGGACTTGGGCAAGCATTTCGAGGACCTCCTCTTTCGTGGGTTTGTACCCTAGTCCAAGTGGTATCTTCATTGAGTTGCCTTCCTTGTATGGTGCGAAGGTATTTCTTCGAGTAGGGTTTAAAGGCATTCCAGGGAAGTATCCCTGGGTTTTGAGCATGTGGTTGACCACCAAGTTAGAGTAGGGATCATAGTATAAGGGTGCCAATTCACTTTCCATGACGCTTACACTTTGGAAGCCCCCAAGTTCGTATATAGGATCTGCAAGGACTTGATTGTTCGACTGTTTTTCGATTATTGCCTTGATGGGTGATGAAGTGATCGTCACTACTTTGCCATTTAGTGGGATCTTGATCTTTTGATGAAGGGTGGATGTTACCGCTTTGGAAGCGTGAATCCACGGCCTTCCCAGAAGTATGTTGAATGAAGCTTCAATGTCCACTATTTGGAAGTTAACCTGTCGTTCAATTGGTCTTGTGGCTATGGTTAGGTTAACAAGTCCTACCACTTTTCGTCGTGTACCGTCATACGCACGCACACCTTGATTGGTGGGGGTCCACTCCGACTCTTTCATGCCTAGCTTATATGCCGTTTTGAGGGGTATGACGTTGACCGCGGAGCCATCATCCACCAAGGTCATTGGCACATTCTTCTTTAGGCAAATGACAGTGATGTATAGAGCAAGGTTGTGACTAGCGCCAAAAGGTGGCAAATCTTCGTCCGAGAAAGTAATAGGATTACTTAGCTTCGGTGATTCTTGGAAGACCAAGTTGACTACATCTTCAGGAGTGGAGTTATGTGCTACATTTAGTTTGGCCAAAGCTTGCAGTAAAGCTTGGCGGTGTGGGAATGAGCTTGCTACTAATTGCCAGACTGAAAGATCAGCCTTTGTCTTCTGTAATTGCTTGAGCAAATGATCAGTGGAGTTATCTTCGTTGTCATTTGGTGTGATGACGTTGGTTGGACCATTTTGAGTAGTGCTTTGATATGGACGACCCGAACGAGTTACGTGGTCCACATCTTGGTCTTCACCATTTTGGACTATTTCTTTGACTAGGGAGTTTTCAATGAGATACTCGTCCTCATCATCGTCGGCCCAAACTCCATTGATTGCAGTTAGTTCCCTCATTCTCATGATGTCACCTTCCAGTCGTATGATTTGGTCAACTAGTTTATCAACCGCAGTGATTACTTCTTGCATAGTAGCATTTTGAGAGAAGATTAGTGGCACATGTTCTTCGGGTGTTGCGTTGGGATCACGTAAAGTTGTTACCACATTCTCTAATTCCCAAACTTGTCTATCCACACTCCTTGCCCATGTGATGAAGTCGGAAATGGTAGGGGAGATAGTAGAGTAAAGCCCTTCATTCTCAATTGCATGAATTTCATTTCGATTGGAGAAATGAGGTGTGAGCAATCTAAGGTAGATTCATCACTTGTGATCACTAGAACTCCAAGAGGATTCTGAGTGTTGTTGGGCTTACCTCCTGGTGGTATTGGTAGTCGACCATCTTCAATCATGTCTTGAAGCACGTTCTTCAACTTGTAGCATTTTTCTGTGTCGTGCCCCTTGCCCCTATGGTATTCGCAGTACGAGTTCTCGTCCAAGAATTTGGATTTCCTTTCGGGTTCGGGAGTAGGTCCAATGGGTTGGAGTTTACCTTGCTTCATTAACCTTTTTAGGGCGTTGGAGTAAGTGTCCCCAAGGTTTGTGAATTTCCTTGGTGGGGGACTTTTCTTGGATGCCTCGAGAAGGTTAACTTCATCGGTCTTGCTAGTAGAGCCGTATGAACGACTTGTGGAACCTTGATATCCTCGACCTACCGTTTTGGACAAGAGTCCTTTACGGATGTCATCTTCAATCCTTGTCCCTAGTACGGTTAAGTCCTTGAAAGTTTTGATGTTTTGGTATCTCAAATGATTGGCATAGCTGGGTTTGAGATTATCCACAAACTTCTCCACAAGGGTAGCTTCATCTAGGCGTTCAACTAGTTGAGTGCTAATCTTCCTCCACCTACTTAGGAAGTCGGTTAATCATTCTTTGTCATTTTGGGTAAGAACCTCTAGAGTACGCATGTTTACTTGGATTTCGGCATTATCCGCATATTGTTTAGAGAACTCGATTGCGGCGTCTTCCCAAGTAGCGACCTTCTTGTGATCTAAAGAGTAGAACCATTGCTTTGGGATGGTGTCAAGAGATGAAGGAAAGATCCTTAAGAACATCTCGGGTTTGATGCCTTTGATAGACATGTAATCCTTGAAGGCACGGATGTGGTTCAAAGGGTTCTCGTGTCCCTTGAACTTAGGGATATCCGTCATATTAAAGTTAGTTGGCAATTTGGAATTGACAGCCTCATACTTGCGATTGTTCTCCCTATAAATGGCATCCCCCTTAAGGTACATCAATTGTTCCTCTAAGTATTGGAGTCTTTTCTCAGCTACAGTCATCCCCACGAGAGGATTTTCATCCTTGGATTCATCATCGGAGTTACCTATTACTTCACTTTCATGAGGGGGCAGCCTTCCCTCTACGGCATAGATACGGCCTTCAATGAGTTCAAGGCGGTCATAGACTTGGTCTTGGGTTGCTTGCATTTGGGCTAGCGCGGCTAGGATTCGATCATTACCATCTTGAAGTTGGTGGAGGTTTGTTTCATCACTTGATCCGGGCATCTTGAAAACTGGATAAGAGATCGGCGACGAATCAAAACACGATCGACCATTCTGACACACTTGCTAAAAGAAAGAAATGTTTCGACTGATGAAGTGGGTGTGTGCCACTTATGTTGAGTGAGCTTTGAAGAAAGACAAGGTTTTTGAAAATGTGTGTCCTAGTCAACTATAGTGTAGTTGTAGGAGTGGACTCGAAGTGAGGTTTTGAAATGGGCTTGTGGCCCGAATTTTGACACGACAAACGGACAGAGTTTTGACCGGATTTTGCGCTAATTGAAAGCCTATTTCGAAATTTTATTTGAAAATGGGTTTTGATTTTTGAAAAATCGTCATGGTTTTGTTTAGAAGTGGTGATCACGTAAGGTACACACATTTATACAAGCATTATAACGGGATGCTGAATGCATTTAAAAGGGTTTTGGTTTAAAGGGTGGGTTGCCATACCGAACCATCAAACCCGAAGTCTGTGGAGGGGCTCGTACCAAACAAGAGTAAGGCCGATTCCTAGTCCATTTCCTCAAGTAGTGAAGGCCCTTGATACAAACAAGAGTAAGCATCATGGTATGGATGACGTCAATCGCTATCCATCCTTAGGCCCAAATAAGAATTAGGACCGTTTAGACGGGACGATTGGTCGAATGGGTTGGGTTGGGCCTAGGAAGGCCGAATAAAACGGTCTAGGAAGACCGAGTTATGAAAACCGACAATTGTCTTGTACAAACTATTCCCTAACCTTGTTCAAGTTTCACCCTTGCTACACGTAAGTGTATTATCCCCAGCGGAGTCGCCAAACTGTGGGCATGCGGGGGGTCGTGCCCACGGGGGCGCTTGGGAGGAAAAGAGAAACAAGCGTTTGCATTTTTGTATGGAGTCGCCACCAATTTTTATGGGAAATTGGAACCGTTCGAATACCTCGTGCCATGTCAAGACACAAAGTAGAGACATGAACACTAAGCAATCGTTACCCTTAGCATTCTATGTCTAGAATGACTCTCGTGGATGCCAATGAACACGGGTGTTCACAGATATCTGGAGTAAGGGGTGAGGGTACGTATTAGGAAGCTCTTTTGATCGAACACCTAATCCCGCCCGCCTCGATAGCGGCCTCTACTAATGATTAGGGAAGTTATTCATACTTGATATATCGTCGATTATATGCATGCAATGCAACATCCAAGTCTTAATCCTAGCATGTGAGAATTAATACTAAGTCGGTGAACAATTAATTAGCATACAATTGGGTCGCAGTAGGATTTAAAGTTGATTACATGTGAAAACATACAAATGATAAAAGAAATAAATATAACAATGGATAAAATTACAATAAGGAAAATTACAATAATTACATTGGGTTTATTGATTTATGTCGAAAATACCTTCAAAACGGATAATTTGGGAAAAAGAATGAATAAAGGAATTAACGAACACATCAGTAGGTGATAATACGATTAATAGTTAATTATACGTAAGCTAATTAAAATAGGTCAAGCAACAACGGAAGTTCAGGGACAGAATTCAGCCCGGAACAGGCGCAGCAGAGCTGCGTCTTTTGGAATAGGCGCAGCAGTTGCTGCGTCTGTTTCTGACCTGAATTCTGGCTGTGAAGCCGGAATTGCGTGCTGTTAATGTTAATTGGTAAATTTAAAGATTGATTAAATTATTTACTCGGATGAAAGTGATTAATAGGTTATTTACATGTGATTAATGGGTCATAAAAGCAATAAACATGGATGAGACGGAATTATGATGGATTAATGATAGAAGTGAAAAATATTAATGAGTGAAACGAATTAAATCAATTAATTAGGTTAGATACGACGGATTAATGACGAATATGTGATAAATACGACAAAAGACAGATGAAAACTATATCAAAGACGAATTCCAGAAACTCAATATTGACGAATCGAATCTCTATAACCCGGAATTGAATTTAATGACGAAAACCCGCAAATAGTGGATTATTTGGGATTTAAGTCGGATTTGTGATGATTAACACATTTTAATGATGATGATTACAATATACATGTGAAGCTAATGCTATTGCGATGAAGAATTAACAAACAAACGAAACAAATAGAAGAATTTTGACGAATAACAGAGGACGAACGAAGAAGAAAAGAAGCAGGAACTGCGGCAGCCTCACGAAGAGGCGCAGCAGATACTGCGCTCCTTCGAAGAGGCGCAGCAGTTGCTGCGTCCTTTCTCGACGGTTTGTCTACTGGAAATCCGTAAAAAGAGGTTTTAAAGCATGGTTTTAGAAATCGGTTTCAATGGTATTTTCGACATAAACCTTACAATGGATGATACAATAAATAAATACATTAAATAAAAGAGAGATTACACCCTCAGACTTACATATTGACGAAACGAGAAGGACTAAGATATCGATTAGTGATGCTCGACGCGAATGCAAAGAAAAGTGCCCTCGTAAGAGGAAAACGATTAAGTTAATTAAGTTGATTGATGTGGAGTTGGTCAAATTGGTCGGTCATGCAAACGGGGAGGCTGGTACCCGGAAGGATCCGAGCTTACGTGGTCGAAAGTTCAAGCACGTAGACGCCAAAAAGTAAGAACAAAGTCTAGAATGCAAAAGGAGAAGAGAAGGGCGGACACTCGCGTGAGAAATATGAGGAGCGAAGGCTCCTATTTATACTAATCACGTGGAGGAATTAGGGTTTCGGAGACTCTTTGGAAGTGAATCTCGGAAAGATATGAAAAAGATACGAGAAATACGCAGAAAAGGACCTGGGAAGAGGCGCAGCAGCCACTGCGTCTCTTGGAAGAGGCGCAGCACCTGCTGCGTCTGTTCCCAAGGGGTTTCCTCCTGCGGAAGAAAGATTTCCGTGTTTGAGTTATGGTAGGACGGAAATAATTCGGTTTTCCTTAATATCTTATGTGAATATTACGGGAATTTGTTTACTAAAAGATAAAATTTATGAAATATGGAATAGAAATATCCGGAACATTCCAACATTCGACTCGGATTTAACGGTTATCAGAAAATGGAGACGATTTTAGGCCCGGACTCCGAATGTACTCTAATTACTGTCAAAACGACCGTATCGGCACGTAGATGACAACTAAGAGGTAGACATTAGTATTTGAGCAATCACTTGACGATAATCTTACGAATTGTCACAAATCGTTCCGCGTAGCCAAACATGCGGCCCAATCATCACCGGGTGGTTTGCGGGAGGTGCGGAAATGAGGTATCTACAACTATTGAATTCATGCTTGAAATAATCGAATAGCAAATAGCGATAAACGATAATTGTCTTCGGATACTAGCTAGCAATTCTATATCTATGAGTGATAAAAAAAACAATGAAACTGAAATAAGAACAGAGGGAGTACCGAAATTGCAGAGAAAGGATCCAAAAACCGATTGCAAAAGAGTAACTTTATTCACGGAAATAATCTAACTAATGAATGTTTAATTGTATCTAAGAACTGTATGCTCAAAACTAGATGCCTCAACTGAATAACCTAGCTTACGTTATATAGAATACAACGTAGTTCTTATTCCAAAACCTAATGTACTATGGGCTTCAAGTTCCTCGATCTTTTAATTCACGTCTGAAGTAGCGGTGTGGTCGATCGACTGAGGTGACCGGTCGATCGACTGAGCTGCTGTGTACAGTAGCCTCTGCTTATCGTGGGTTGGTCGATCGACTAAGGGGGCCAGTCGATCGACTGCTTTAGATGATAGTCCGCTTAAAATTTCTCGTGGATTTGTCTTTTGGGCCTCGAAATGCACACCAAGCTCGTTCCTTGAGTAAGTACTTCACGTCAAATATAATGCAGGATACTCGGGGACGGATTTAGCCCAATTTCTACTCATTTCCGCATAAATCAGCAATATTACATAAAAATACGAAAGTATACGAAATGGGGCAAATAGTAGCATAAACTACATAAATGAGCTCTGAAATGCGTGTAAAATAGGTCGTAAAACAACATATTTAGGACAAGCATCAGTGGTGGCCACGGCCAGCAGCAGCCACCTACGACCCCTCCACAACTGACAACAACACCACCTCCCACAACAACCGCCCACACCATACACCCTCACAAACCACCCCCACCTTGGCCACCACCACCACGAAAGTGGCGCCCTTACCACGGTGGAGCCAAACACCCGTGGCCACCACCACGGCAGTCGTCAACACAACAACAACAACAATGGCGACATAATACCACAAACACAAACAACCTGACACCCCCTTTTCCCTCGGTTTTCCGACCACCACAACCACCCTCACGGCCACCCATGACCACCCCTCAACCCTCAACCCAGATCTGCCCAAGTCCAGACCCAAACCGGCCCGCAACCCGTTCAAAATCGCAGCCCTAACCCGCGTGACCACAACCCCTAAAAACATCTTTTTAAACTCAGTCAAACCCCCATATACACGGTCAACGTTGGTCAAAGACACGGGTCAAATATGATTCGGGGTCAAGGCGAGTCAATGGTCTTAATTAAATAATATAAAAACTAGTTTAAAACGGTTTACCTTATGATCTCGAGGCGGAGGGACAAAATATCCCTTTCTCTTCCTTTTTCTCTCTTTATCTCATCGCTCATGTTTTGGTGGATTTCGGACGATTGTGTTAGGATAAGATGATGAGGGGATATGGTGGAGTATATAAGGTGACACGGAGTATAAATGTATACGTATACACGTATCGTATTTGAAGGAAATGTAGATTCATATACACATTAACATACTCATATATGTCTAAATTAATTTGTCATAAAATTAAATATGGATTTTATGCATGCAAACAATAATAAAATAGAGGAGAAATCATGTCCTTACAATGATGATTTCGGTTATATTGGGCACAAGAGAGATCACCTTTCTCTCTTGTTCTTGAGCTTTTCCTTATGGATGAACAAGATCTAAGTATAAGATCTCTCCCTAAGCTTTATACCCAAGGCTTTCTCTTAATTTAATTAATATTACAAATACTAGTATAATATTAATCAAGTAGAAAATTGAACCAAAATATTTATCAAACACTTGAATATTTCGGTTTAGATGGAGGAAGAAGTTGGGAGCTTTTATCTCTCTAAAACTCTCTTTTTAGATAAGTTGTTGAATGAATGAATAATCACATTACACTATAGTCTAAGAGGTAAATTAAGGGGAAAAACAATTAGTTTTTCCCTCTTAAAAACCGGACCAAGGGTGAGTGGGAGGGGAGCCAATGCATGCATACATTTGTCTTCACAATGTTTAGTAGGCTTGCATGGCTACTAAAGCATGTAATGATTGTGTTTACCACTTAATAAAACAACCACAATATTAGCTTAAACCTCCTCTTATTTTCGGCACATATGTTAATATGGTATCCATATTATTTTTGTCAATTGTCAATATGTCACATGTCATATGTGACATAAATTTGTTATGTATTTTTAACATATTAAAAATCAACGTATTAATAAAAATACGTCACATACAAAAATCGACTTAGTAATTTCATAATTACTTGTGCCAAAATATTTTTACCATTTATAAATCACAACAGATTGTATTTATAATCAATTCATTCAAATTTAATTGTTACATTAAACAATTTATTTCATCCGAGTAATGAAACAATTCAATTACTCAGACCGTATCTTATTTAATCATATTTCAATTTGATACGTAAATTTTACTTCCAAAATCGTCCGTC
Source organism: Silene latifolia (assembly GCF_048544455.1). Taxonomy (NCBI): domain Eukaryota; kingdom Viridiplantae; phylum Streptophyta; class Magnoliopsida; order Caryophyllales; family Caryophyllaceae; genus Silene; species Silene latifolia. The sequence goes on from NC_133526.1 coordinate 89,046,033, forward strand.
AATTTTCAAGTAATTTAATTAACTCGCAACATTATACGATTAATTAAATAATCAATTAAGAGTGTTGCACTATAGGTATGACCTAGGGGTCAATCGATCACCACCGTCGCACGACAGTAATGTCAAACTCTAGTCACCAATCATTACCGATATATGTTGACCATTGACAAGAACAAAATTACTTCCCAATTGTATTCTTAAAATGAGATTTAATAATGATATTTAAATCATGTGATCGCACTATTGTTGAGGACACATTTCCCAACAATCTCCCACTTGTCCTCGACAAGTGTGCGTCACCAATTCTCTTGTCCTATTACTATCTCCCACTCAATGCAAGGTGTCTTTCAGGTCGTACTTGCAAGTGATCATATCAAGAATGGTTTCCTCGATCTGGAGAATAACTGATTGACCGGACTTATCTATCATAGATACTTTCCGAGCGTGGCCACGCATTTCCAGTTCATTACTCCTCGAGTGGCCCTGAGATATTGTTTTAACCCTGACAAGGGGATGGACAATTCCTATCGCACTCATTCCCTTCGACTAGCCACAGCCATCATAACCCAAAATATGCCCATTTGACCCCATTTACGAAGATCGTAGTAACACAAATCAAAGTTAATCTGAAACTGTGCCATCTTAGGCGAATAGTCTTTAGTCAAAAGAATCGACTCATTTGAATACTATAGTAGCTCTCGCCACGACCAGGCTATATAAATTGCCAGAACTCTATAAGCGGTCATAAGGCCCGACAAAATGTTCCTAACAGTCTGCCTATGTGATCGACTAGTCATCTCACATGACTCTATGGCACTTGAATTTGCCATCAATCGCATCACACTCTAGTTACTTCGAGACGTCACCTCATACAAGTAACTATGGGCAAATACAATGTTAATCCGTGTTCACTTTAACGGGGTTCAATTGTCTCCACAACCCGTTTGGATGTAACAAAGTATAATAAAAGAGTTTTAAAATAAAACTCGAACGACAAATGCGATTATCACACATGAATAGTCAATGCCTGATTACTTTTTCATATTCTATAATCTAATTTGATCTTGTACGTAGTTGTTCATTTCAATTCAATTGAAATGACATGACTCATCATGTTTAGCCTTTGAGAAGGCTTTGGTTAGTAGGTTTTATCAACTTCTTGTACCTTGCTCAACCTTACTACATACTCGTTTTCCTTTGTAATGTATACATTTGCATCACAAAACTTTCTGAGTACGTGTCGAGATCCAATCAAGACATAGATCCTCTAGCCTACGAATAGCTCCCACTGTTTTCACAGTGTGTGGGACTCATCCTCTTGCACATCTCATGATTGCAAGTGTACTCAATTTCCGTTATAAATATCTCTTATTGTTCTTTATTGTCTAGAACGATTCTAGAAAATCTACTTCTTAATTAACATAGCCACAATGGTATCTTAACCATCCTAATGTGTTTTGATTATGGTTTTGTCGGAAACCATGCGCAACCTCAATTGTCAATTGTCACTTGTGTAACACCCTTACACAAAATTGCATCATAAACACTTTGCTTGACTTCCTTAATGCTTCTGCTAACACTTAAGGGTAATCTTTATATACTAGGTAAAGATTACTTAAATTCGATTTTGAAAACAGTTCATCATACTCAAAGTATATGAAGTGTTATACATCATTACTTATTTAATTGATCCGGCAGCGGAAGCAAATGGAATCAATCAAATATGTTCAATTTAATTGAACTAGTCATGAATCTTATCAACATAAGACTTCTTATTGACGCTAATATCATGTAGATTTATCTGCATAAATCTAGATATTATAGATGTATTATATTACTCCAAAAGTCTTAAATCATTCTCGATGATCAATATGTCATCCACATATCGGACTAATTAAAATTTCCGTAACTCCCACTAAACTCCATGTATAAACACAACTTCTCGACTTATCGAGAAATGTTTCATCACATGATCCAAAAAATGTTGATTCCAACTCATTGATGTCCTACTTAAGACCCTCTCTTAAGTTTCACATTATCTTAGGATTGCAAGAATCTTCAAAACTCAAGACATGTATTGAATACATTTCTTCTATTGAAGAAGTGGGTTTTAGATTCACTCGCTATGTATTTCATAACCTCATAATGAAACACAATCCCTAAGAAGATCCAAATAGACTTAAGCATTTTAATTAGTGCAAGACCCTTTGTCACTAATCAACCAATCTTGCTTTGAAATATCTCTTTATTAGTGCAAAACCCTTTGTCACTAATCAAGCCCTTTCGTTTCGGATTTTCACGGCTCTAGGCCTTGTATGAGTTGTGACTTAAACACTCTTATGCAAGTCATATGTTCATTACTTTCTAGAAATAATCAACTTGAATCAACCAATTTCTTTTGTAAGTTATAAGCTTTTTACTTTCTTAAAAGTAGCATGAATTCATCATTTTTAACAAGTGACGAATTTAACCTCCTAGGTTTAAAGAAACAATATTTTACACAAAACGTCTCATGTAGCCAAGAAAGACCAGTTTCTTGCTACATAACATTCTTTGTGGCTCTTTGAATAATTTCTCCCACTCTGTCTTCTAGAAATAAACTTGTATTTTAGAAAGACAGCTTCATGAGCCGCAAACCCGTCGTACTCGTGATAATTGAAAGGGAAAAAATGAGCATTTGTTTCTTGTGAAAACTTACAAACATGGTACCCTTACCATTTCATATCTCATATGATTCGATTTAGTGGAAAAATAATTTAGACAAAAATGATAAAATCCCAAAAAGGATCAAGTAACTCAAAGTAACTTGATTGAAGTCCAAACCATATCGAATAGCGTTTGATTTCTTATCCAACCACACATTATTCCATAATGTGTGATAAGAGAGATTAACTTGCGATACTATATCACATATCCTTTGGCTTACATCAAAGTCTTTACTTTGATAATCCCATCACGACTAAATCGTGATTCCTTGAACTCTTTGAAATACTTCAAAGATTTCTCTATTTACCTTATTAAGTGAACATACTAGTGTCAACTTAAATCGTTGGTAAAAGAAAATGATCAACCTATTTTGGATCAATGATTTACAACCTCGATCTCCTTTTCAACCAAAAAGCACGAGACATCTTGCTTTGAATACAAGATATGCATATACCATTAACAATCTAATGGTTTCAAGAGTACTCGATAACTCTTTGCGTTCATCATTCCAAAATTTAAGGTTTAATCTTGGGTTACCAATTTGAGTCTTACATCATCTTCATGATATATCATTCTAGTTTGGTTTAGAATATAATCACCTTGATGATGGGCTAGCCATACATCAAATCATGGTGTAAAGGGTCACAAAGGTGAAAACCTTTTTTGTATCTTAACAAGTTTATATTCTTATTTAGAGTTTATGCACTTAATAATCATAATTAAGTACAACTTTAAATCCAAAAACTAGATTGAGTACACAATTACTCTATCTCTCGATATTATTGTTGCTAGTCGTCATATTCTAATCATCCTATGTATCAAGTACAATGATGAAAACCTCCATTGGTTTCTAATATTGACGAAGTAGTACTAGCAAAATTTTATGTTTAATCAAATAAACAATTTAAAGAAGAAGGTCCCATTAGATGTCCCACAACTAACTTGATAATTCTTCAAAAAAATTGGGGTAGTTTCCTTTCTTGTGTCCAACATTTAAGACAATGGAAACTTTATTGGTCGGGATTGATAGGTTTAGTATCGTCATTCTCAACAACTTTACCTTTAACATTACCTTGTATCAATTCCTTTTACTTCTTGAACCTCGTCCTCATCTTAACGGTTTAAGAGAATGCTCCCACTCTTTTCAATGAGTCTTTACTTAGAGAAGCAAAGGTGAATTCACGAAGATCACTCTTCATTTGTTCGTTTTAGTCTTAAAACTTTCATTGAAGTGGTTGCGTTATTTTGGTCAATTACGAATTCTTGACAAAACTAATTACCAAAACAATTTATCGCTTCGATGTACTTAATGCATTTAAGTACATGAAAAACAATCCATTGCAAGTAGATGTGTTAGTCAAGAATCAAAAACTTGTTTGATAATGAATAACTTTAATCTATACTCTTTACAAGAGATCCTTAGCAATGGTTCATTTGAGGTTTTAGAAGCAAACTCATATTTGTCTTTAGTTACGATATTTTAATGGAGATTTGAATCAAAAACGAAATGATATCGAATATGAATTGTGGTAAAGAAATAGAACAATATGATAACGGAAAAAGGAAAACTTAACATTTATCGTTTTAATAATAATACTTGTAAATAACAAGTAAAGCATTTACATAGTGACCTCTACCCAACTATGATAAATGATTCCAAGACCCAAATTCATATCGACTTAGGCACGGTATGGCCGATGAAACCCTTATCAATATAACTCGGTGGATTAACGTTTTAATCGATTCTACTTTTAGAACTCTTGGTCGATAAAATTACTCTAATATTTATCTATAGCCCGGAACACATGCAACTATGGTCGCGAATACTTCCGTTGAGCTCAATCCAAATTTCGAATAAATGTGTCCATGATCCAAATCCACATCAACTTGGGCACGGTATGGCCGATGAAACCCTCATCAACATGAATTCGGTGGATTGACATTTATCACCCACTTCCCCTACGTAACAAGGTTTGTACCCCGGTAGGGCCGAGTGCACTCCCTCACGAAATAGGTTTTCATGGTTTCTACTATTTGGTAAGGCTATGTCTCAATTAATTGTTTTAGCGAGAGGTCATGTCAATTTATTATCTATCACGTTTTAAGTGAACTAAAGCGGTGAACTACGATAATTCTAATTGACACGGTCGATAAACTCGATGAAATGACAATGCATGTTTAGTTATGGCGATTTAGCGATGCATGTGACATAAAATAAAATGCAAGCATAAAATAAATAAATCCTAGTATGGCCTTTCCTAAAATAGAAAAACTATTAATCTATTACATATTCGGAAACCAACTCCATTGGTCCCTTGAACTTCGGTTGTGGCACGCATCTCAAGGTAACACCGTCTTTATGAATCGCCATTCTTGAAGTAATCCGTCTTTTGGAACTCCGGAATGAATAAAATTACATAATAAATTACATAATTTCCTATTATACATTTGTAACTAAAATAAAATAAATCTATTAAATTACAAAACGGTGATACGAGATCACAATAAAAATTACAACCGAATCGATATTCCCATACATTTCGGGAAATACCAATTAAAACTAAGGCCATACTAAGTAAAATTACATAATTAAAAAATTACATAAATTAAAATTATGACAATCATAAAGAAAAATGCAGCATTATAATATGTATGAACATGCTCAATTTATGCTAAATCGCCTTTAATTAGCCAATATCGTATATTACTCGGTTTTTACGGATTTGCGTGATTTCAACATTTTATAATCACAAAAATACATAAACTCATATTTTTGCATAAGTTAATTACCCTAACCTCTTAGGACTCAAAATATAGTCTCCACTAGTAATTTGACCATAATTAACTTTTATTTACAAAATTGTTCATAATTGGACCAAAAATACAAAAATAAGCTATTAAACTTCAAATAAATCTAAAAATTTCAAATAAATTCAAAATTTGAAATTTAAATTCATGAACATTCTGGAAATATTCCATGACACTCATAATGTTCAAAATCTTAGGTTAAAAATTTCGAAATTTTTCGGAAAAACAATGTTGCGGTTTATCGATTATAATAAAATAATCATAAAACATGGGAAAAATTACTTTCATTAACTTTTCAATTTTAGATCAGAAAAAATATATTAAAATGCAACATTAGACGTTTTTCTTAAGTCATAGATTATGTTTTTATTAATTTTCACTAATAATGTCACTATTTATGCCATTTTTCTTCAAAAATTCATAAATCATGCAAAAAGACTTCTTTATAGCCAATTATTTTACACACATCTTGTAAAATTGCATGTGACAACATATTAATTTTCTATGACCAGATTCGAAATTTAACTCATATTAACCTATTTTTCACTTAAATCCGAATTTAATAATGAAAAATTCATTTTTCGAGCATAACAAGTCCAAAAATTTTGAAAAATTACAGGTTATCTCAAAATAATATATGTGACAACATATCCAAAAACCAAGTGAAAATTCGAAGTATAGCTATTTTTAGACCAAAAATGACATTTTTACTCATAAAATCACATTTAAATGCCATTATTGTAAGTTATGAACAATAAAAATCCGAAAAATTAACCAAAATATCCTAAAACACTTTAGGACCAGAAATATTAACATGCATGTAATAATTTCGTGATATATCATAATAACACAAATTTTATAAGTTTTATTTGTTATTCATATAACTCGGAAAAACTTTTAACCAATGTGCATGCAAACAACCGTGGCTCTTGATACCGATTGAAGGAAATGTAGATTCATATACACATTAACATACTCATATATGTCTAAATTAATTTGTCATAAAATTAAATATGGATTTTATGCATGCAAACAATAATAAAATAGAGGAGAAATCATGTCCTTACAATGATGATTTCGGTTATATTGGGCACAAGAGAGATCACCTTTCTCTCTTGTTCTTGAGCTTTTCCTTATGGATGAACAAGATCTAAGTATAAGATCTCTCCCTAAGCTTTATACCCAAGGCTTTCTCTTAATTTAATTAATATTACAAATACTAGTATAATATTAATCAAGTAGAAAATTGAACCAAAATATTTATCAAACACTTGAATATTTCGGTTTAGATGGAGGAAGAAGTTGGGAGCTTTTATCTCTCTAAAACTCTCTTTTTAGATAAGTTGTTGAATGAATGAATAATCACATTACACTATAGTCTAAGAGGTAAATTAAGGGGAAAAACAATTAGTTTTTCCCTCTTAAAAACCGGACCAAGGGTGAGTGGGAGGGGAGCCAATGCATGCATACATTTGTCTTCACAATGTTTAGTAGGCTTGCATGGCTACTAAAGCATGTAATGATTGTGTTTACCACTTAATAAAACAACCACAATATTAGCTTAAACCTCCTCTTATTTTCGGCACATATGTTAATATGGTATCCATATTATTTTTGTCAATTGTCAATATGTCACATGTCATATGTGACATAAATTTGTTATGTATTTTTAACATATTAAAAATCAACGTATTAATAAAAATACGTCACATACAAAAATCGACTTAGTAATTTCATAATTACTTGTGCCAAAATATTTTTACCATTTATAAATCACAACAGATTGTATTTATAATCAATTCATTCAAATTTAATTGTTACATTAAACAATTTATTTCATCCGAGTAATGAAACAATTCAATTACTCAGACCGTATCTCATTTAATCATATTTCAATTTGATACGTAAATTTTACTTCCAAAATCGTCCGTCAATTTTCAAGTAATTTAATTAACTCGCAACATTATACGATTAATTAAATAATCAATTAAGAGTGTTGCCCTATAGGTATGACCTAGGGGGTCAACTGATCACCACCGTCGCACGACAGTAATGTCAAACTCTAGTCAGCCAATCATTACCGATATATGTTGACCAGTTGACAGTAACAAAATTACTTCCCAATTGTATTCTTAAAATGAGATTTAATAATGATATTTAAATCATGTGATCGCACTATTGTTGAGGACACATTTCCCAACAGTATTATGTATTATTATAATCATTACAACTTATTATTATTATTATTATTATTATTATTATTATTATTATTATTATTATTATTATTATTATTATTATTATTATTATTATTATTATTATTACCATTATTATCATTATCATTATCATTATCATTACCATCAAATAATAATAATTATTATTATATAATTATTAAATACAGAGTATTATAGTAAGTTAAAACAAGCAACAACGATTACGAATTTTGATCAGTCGTTCCTGCAAAATAGTAATTCGTTCGGAGTCTAAGGCATACTTAGGACTCGTCACCGATTATATCTATACTAATACCATCGTTACCATTACTTAACAATAAAATACAATTAACACGGCTAAAACATTACAACTTTGCCCTATTACCTGCCATCCCACATACGATCCAACAATTACATGCTAAAATTCCACATTTTACGCATATCCATAACGGTATTCTACTCATACGTATGCATATCAAATTCTACCACATAACATGCTCGTAATTCACATAGGCATTCATATTAATTACGGTATTCTACCTTATTCATATATCAAATTCGACACAACCACCTGACGTGTTCATATAATCTATCAAATATAGCAGACTTGTAAACCATCTACCAACTCTCATGTCACCACATGTCCTTATGTGTACTTATAATACACCTCACCGTTTATCCACACACTTACGCATACACAACCATACAAGTAGTTACACATCCCATGTATTACCAGCTACACACATAACATTACCTCGGACATATATATATATATATATATATATATATATATATATATATATATATATATATATATATATATATATATATATATATATATTGTACACTCGCATACACACAATTCCCGACTCAATATTCCCATCCGAAGTGGCTGGCTTAAGCATATTGCGGGCATGATTTTGAAATGAAGGCGCCTTCTCACCCAAAATCAAGCAATTTAAGGGGCTCCCAACACACATACACCAGGTACATTTTATTAGACTCACTATGCTCATTATATTTGTTGGTTACAGGTTCTAAAATCGTCACTCTGATACCACTTTGTAACACCTCCATCTACCAAGGAGCCTTAACAAGACCTTCCCTAGAAGATAAGGGCATTACCATCTCGGTGTCCCGAAGAGTAGTAAATATCATAACGTCAATGAAAGAACTATTACAATGGAATACATACTTTAACTCAAAATAAAAGAAAGCTACAACTGATGAATTAACAACTACGGTGATACTATCCATGCCAAGACTCACCGATAGACTTGCCCCTCCAAAGCACCCAGCTAAGCTCCACATATCAACACCTACTAAGACTGATTACTCACCATAGTGGATCACGGCAGACACTTAACAAGCAAGAAAAACAAACAACACCACACAAGGTCAGTAACTGAAGAACAACAGACAACAAGATACAACATACACACAACCAACTCCAACTTTAAACATCCACCAATCATCTGACTAACCCGAAGGTAAAGTCCTGCCAGAATATCCATCGCAATAGATAATTCACACCACCAGTGGGGGACCACAGCCTATCCCACCTAAGCACCGCTCATCTCCATCGAGCGAATAGCCCATGTCCATTAATGTGCACATCCCCTTTGTGACGGCAACCAAAAGGGGAGAATCAAGGGTGTGAAGCCGTTCCCGATGATGACTCCACTCAGCCAGGGATGCACCCCGTACACAAACACAACATTATTATTACCCAATCAACAATACTATACACCACACAAGATAATCAATCAACAGTATTGAATAGGAAAACCTACCTTTAGCAATCAGCATCAACACCCCATACATCCGTATGAAGACAAGCAACCACCATAACACCTATCACAAATTATAGGGAAAACCCTATTACTTACACCCATAACCACAAACAAACCTAGGTATGATGATGATGACTTACCTATGCTCGGCATTCCGGCGACAAGACTGCTACCCAACTCAAGTCTCAATCCCCGTGGTGTCTCCAAGTGTAAAGGGATCTCAAGGGTTGAAGGATGGTGAAGGAGAAAAAGTGTCGGCGCTTAGGTTTATGAAGAAAAGAAATGAAAACTGATTTAAGGTTTACGACTTCACGATATATAACTTATCGCTGAAGCCGCCATACTCGATCGAGTATGGGACTTACTCGACCGAGTTACGAAACTACCCGATCGAGTATCCTATGCTAGATCGAGTTCCCCTCTTCTAAAAGTCACCAAGTACTAAGTCCGTTTGTTTGAAAGATTTTCAAGGGTCTACCATAAGTCTAAGGTCGGTCAACGACTAGTCAACGGATCCCTAACGGGGCGAGTATTACAGTAGTATCCTAATATCCTACTCCCTCTAATCCACAGAAAACTCCTAATTTTATTTTGGATGTCAAACTTTGAAAAGTTTGACCGTTAATTCACTAAAAAAATATATTTCACATCTAAAAAATCAGATTTCGTATTATATATTTCACATGAAGTTCATAGGGAACAACCAGTCTTAATGGCAGATAGTCAAAAACAAATTTTTATTGTTTAGAGAACTAACAAAAATCCTCCAAATAGGCTACATGTATAATTGAGATACATGTAGTTTTGCGTACCACCATTCACAATTTACACTGTCGTATGCTTACAAAATGGAATATTTGTAAAACCCGGATATTTTGGGACCCAGAAAGGAACCTTGGGATGCATGATATGACTTTGTGCTAGATGAGAGGCCACAAAGAGTGAAGTATAACTATAAAGTGGACCGAGAATAACTTATACCAGACTTAGTGAAGTTGTTATAATGTCCGCCTATAGAAGGGTCATCTTAAAACTGTCATAACATGAGATCTAGACATGTTATTGATGTGATTCCAATTGGAGGTGATATCTTGTTCTCTTATGATTCCAACGGTAGGTCACACACCCAAAATGACCAAGAAACGAGTGAGATATAACTGTTTTATGAAAATTGGTCATTGCTGAGAACTGTGTTGCACTCGACCGAGTGGACTCGGCACTCGACCGAGTGGACTCGGCACTCGACCGAGTGAGTGACACTCAACCGATGGGACTCATCACTCGATCGAGTGGCGCTGAATCTGAACATGGGATAAGGAAATCTTATCTCCTTATCCTCATTCATTCTATCTTCTTCCTTCTCACTCCAAATGTTCTCCCTTCTCTCTAAAAACCTCACAAACACTCTTACATGGGATTCAAGCTTACTTTCATGGATTTTTCACTCTTTTACTTCCTCCCTCAACATTTTTAAGTTAATATCTACCCTTCTTTAATTAGTTTAAACCCTAACTTTTGGGGGTTTTGATTTGGGTAATTAATTAGTAATTAGTATATGTAATATGGGTAGTTAGTGGGTGGTAATAAGGGGTTTTGTAGTTTATAATAATGTAGGATGTATTTATGATAGTATTACATGATGTGTATACGACTAAGACGGTCTTGCGAGATGGAATCGTGTGGGATTCGAGTTGCTTGTGAAGAATGCTAAAAGGTAGGTTTATCCTACTCGGTTTCAATATTTTGTGTGCATATTTGTGTGTCTTGCATCATCATTTTTATGTATGAGTCGATTGGGATAACATGTTGGTATTTGAGGAAGTATCCATAATATGTTGGGATTGAGTTCATGATGAGTCATAGGTGTTGTGTTGCATTTCCCATGTATGGTCATTGTTATGCTGTGTTGGAGATCATTGGTTGTGTTACTTGGTTATTGAGGAGACGTAAGACGGTTGGGAGACCGTCTTATCCTTAAGTCGCCTCTTGGAGCTTCCCACTCCAAGAGAGATGTGCACATTAAGGGCTTGAGTTACGGAGGGACTCGTGTGGTTGAGACACGACGTCTAGTAGGGGATTCGGTTGGCTTCCAAACCCGGTACATCTGGGCGTGTCCCGGTACCTATTTGTGGTTGTTGGTATGTCTGGGCGTGTCCCGGTACCAGTGTGGTTGTCGGTATGTCTGGGCGTGTCCCGGTACCGTGGTGGTTGTTAATAGCACCTCATTAATATTACTGGCATATTGCATATTTACCAATCATGTTGTGTCGTAGGTGTAGTTATTGAAACTGGCATGTTGTGTGTCTGTGTAATTGTCACCTATTTTCGGAGTGGTATGTGTCGATCCATATGATATTTCCTAGCATATGGGAGTAGGTTAAGTACAAGTTGTTTTGATGTCACGTGGGAGACGGGACGAGCCTTGGACTTGGAGCCGAGTGTCATTTCATTAGAAGAGTATAGTAGTCAAGAGTTGTATCATTTATTTCATTTAATCCATTATGGTTATGTAATCCACTAAATACTTTATTTATATTAAATGTTTCTTGATTGTAACTCTAATTACCGCCTTGGAAAACCAAGATGGTAACATCTCCCAATTTCCTTGGCCGGGAAAGAAGGGGATGTATGTTAATCTAATTTGTGAATCTTATAAAACCAGTCTCAGTTATCACATGTTCATTTGATGGAATTAAACAACATTTTTGGGAATGATGTTTTAAATTATATAAAATCGGTGGTGCGTACAACAGTAAAATTAGGTAATTACATAATATAACTGTGTCTTCGGATGTTATACAACTTATATAATTAATACAAAAAAAAGTAGCTTTTATGTTAAAAAGACTTATGATCCATCAACAATCAACTAAATCAACCCAAAAGTTTTATGTGTTCCGATTTTCAACATAGTTGGACTTTTTTTTTTATCAACTTAGTTAGTTAGTTGTTTTCTACTAACAAACCATGACAATGTAAACCATCATTTGAATTCTTAGAACATTCAAGATGCATATTCTTAAAGATGATCCTAATGGGAGACTCATGCATTATATGTAATAGAATCACATATATTTTTGTATTGTTGTTTAGAGACTATTAATTTTATTGGAATTCAATATTGATTTGATTTTACAAGAAGTATATAAAGAGCAAAACACTCTATTAGTTGTAGACAGTCAAGGTAGACTCATGCTATATGAGATCTAACATTTTCTCTAAACACACTAAATATAGATAATTATGATACATGTTGCTTTACGTAACACCATTGAGTTTTACGTAGTTGTTATAGGTTAAAATAATTTGCAAAACTCATAAAGGTCTGTCTCAGTTATTAAGGGTGGTTCATTTGGTGTGTTGCACTATGTTTCTGGAGATAACTATTATATTTAATTAAAACTAGTGATACCTATTATAATATGGAAAAACTAATTACATACTCTTACTATGTTACTTGTTGTTTCACAACTGAAATTATAACTACTAAATGACAAAACTTCTAAGCTAAAAGCGATATATACGCTGGAAAGATTGAGAGAAATTTGACCTCACCAATGCAATCACCTTCCCTTGGCTTTTCGCCCTGGAATTCCTATGGTTGGTGCGCAGCTTTCCTCACATCACAGGCGAGGATGTATTCTCGGACTTCCTTTAGCCATAAGGCTGTTATAGAAGTAGAACTTCCAGAAGTAAGAGTGCAGGGTCGGCTTTAAGAGATCACCAGTTCATTGATGATCAACTACACCAACCACGAACTTTTGTTTATCAATGATTTAAATATAATTGAACTTCGTTTATCAACTATAGAATATATTTATACAGATAATCCTAATGGGTGCCCCGTGCATTGCACGGGCTTTTCAACTAGTATAAATAATATAAGTAGTAAAGACGATTAAAATATTAATATTAAATTTGTGAAAAAGATTTAATTTAAAAATTGAGAAAAACCAGATCATAAATTAATTTGAACCCCGTATTTCGACTATAATCCGACTCATGACTCGTATTCTAACCTTCTAGAGTTCGACTACAGGAAGACTCTCTCATATGCAAGAGAATTAGCCCCAAGACTCACAACTTAATCCATTGTATCAATTTTCCACCAAACTAGGAACTTTAAAAAAAAATCGAGAATTAAAACTATAAGAGTTAGCTTAAGTGGTAAGAACTCTCTTACTCGAACCATGAACTTGGCAGTTGGATTCCTTTTTTTTTTTTTGGCTAAAATGTAAAGTTTGTATATAAAATGGATAAATATACAAGGGAAAGGAAGGTAAGTGAGAAAAGTGACAAATGCCAGCTCAAATCCCACGTAACTCCAGCAAGGCTCATTAGACATTACATCAGAACCAAATTTGGACCAAACATTAATTCTAACTACCAAACCAGTCCACCTTTATCCCCCTTTTTCGTCTTTCCCAATTCCAATCACTAGATCATATTCATCACTATTTCAGTCGAAAACAATAACCCCGCTCTATTACTGATCAAGATTCCTAATCAATCTCCGATCCCTCCGTCCCACTGGACAATACATGAGCGGATGACATCTATTTTGCATGAGTTTTTTTGATGCGGCAAGCTACACTCAAAGGTTTCTCCAATTGCATCTCACTCCTGCTCAGATTTCTTTGAAGCCATATGTGATATAGATAAGCATTCATTAAAGTTCTTGTGATTCTCTTATGCAATCTCATACCTCTGCAAGAAATTAGCCAATTAAGACCGTCTGTTCTTCGAATTTTGATGGATAACCAGCTTTCTAAATAGTTAAGCACCCTATCACTGTATACACAGTCGAAAAATAGATGTTGGGATGTCTCTTGCTTCTGCTCACATAGGCAGCACATATCAGTGTCACTTATTCCCAATCTCTGAAATTTCACCCTTGTGTTAATTGCTCCCTGGTAAATTAGCCAAGCTATGATACGATGCTTTGGTACAGACCAAGTTGCCAAACCTGATGGAACCAGGAAACCCCACGCTTGATGTGTCTCATAAAATTGTACCCAACTCTTATTGCGTATTTTTCATTCCAATCTCCTTGGCTGAATCCATGATTCATCTTCTCCTTAACCTGGCAAATATTTCTCCAGCTCCAACTAGTATCAGCATTAGGTGTGTATTCTGACCATTCCATCCCTTTAAGGTAGACATGATGAACCCATTGGACCCAAAGCTTATCTGGCCTAGTAAAGACTCACCAAACTAGCTTCCCTACTGCTGCAATGTTCCAAATACCAATATTTGTCAGACCAAGGCCTCCTGCTCTTTTGGGGGTACAAACAGTATCCCAAGACACCAATGAAGCTCTGGTGTACTCAGTCCTCCCCTCCCAAAGAAAATTTCTACACAGAGCATCAATTTTATTCAGGATACCCTTGGGAATAATGAAAATCATGGCCCAGTAGTTGTGAAAAGTGGCCAAAACTGACTGGACCAAGACCAGCCTACCAGCATAAGACAATTTTTTTGCTCCAATGCTCCTAATTCTAGCAATAATTTTATCAATAAGTTCTTTGCCTTCATTCTTTGAGAGCCTAGTAATCTGGATAGGAACTCCCAAGTACCTGAATGGTAGCTGTCCCTCTTTGAACCCAGATACCTGCAAAATTTCTTCTTTATCGGATTGTTTCATACCATTGAAATATGCATTGGATTTTTCAAGACTTAACTTTAATCCTAAAGTGTGAGAGAAGGTACTGATGGCCCTTAACATACTCATGGTAGACATTTTATCTCCTTTACAGAATAAGAGCAAATCATCTTCAAACGTGAGATGGTATAGCTTTAGATGAGAACATTTAGGATGGAACTTTAGAGTGTAGTGTTCAGCAGCATATTTGAGAGTTCTAGAAAGATATTCCATACAGATTATGAACAAAAGAGGAGATAGAGGGTCTCCTTGTCTAAGGCCTCTTTTACCCTAGAAAAAATCAAAAGAATCTCCATTCAAATTCAAAGTGAAAAATGGAGTACTGACACAACACATCACCCATTCTCTGAATTTGTGAGGGAAACTTAGCTTATTAAGCATCTGATCTAGGAACTCCCATTCCACAATATCATATTGTAATACTCCGTATTTATTATTATATAATAATAATATTATATCGCATTTATACGAATTATGTTTGAGACGGAATAATAAAATAATAATAATTATTATAAGATAGTAATAATAATAATAACTTGTAATGATAATAATAATATATAATACGATACATGTATAATATACGTATACTATACCCACACTTCTACCTCACCTTATATACCCTTATCCACCCATCAACCCTTTCCAAACATAATCTCACAATATCCACCAAAATCCTAGAGCGAAAGAAGAGAGAAAAAGAGAAGAAAAAGAAGAGATTTGTCCCTCCGCCTCGAGTTCGTAAGGTAAGACCGTCTCACTATCTTATATATTATTTTATTAGATCCGCCTCGACCTTCACCTGCCGTTGAACACCAAAAATGGGTTTGACCGAACTAGATCTAGGATTATAGCTATTTTGTGCGACGGTCTTAAGACAGATTTTTAACCCTCTATTCATGACTGACTTAGGGTGGTATTTGGTGGAGGTTGTTGGGGGTTGTGAGGATATTACGGTGGTGGTCTTGGGTGGCAGAGTGGGTGGTTGTAGGTGGCGGAAATGGAGGCGAAAAGAGAGGTGTTGGGTGGTTTGCATTGTGGTGTTGTGTTGACGGCTACCGTGGGGGCTGCCATGGTGGTGGCCACGGGTGATTAGGTCTACCGTGGTGGTGGCGGCACCTTGGTGGTGGTGGCGGTCACAGTGGTGTAGGTTTGTGCGTGGGGAGTGGTACGGTTGGTGTTGGTTGGTTGATGCGATCCCGCTAAGTGTTCACAAATTAAGATGTGGTCGTTGGTCACGGTCGAATCAAAACGCAATTTATAGCTTAACAAGCAACTCTACAATTAGTAAAGAGGCAAGTAAAGGTCGGATCCCAAGGGACGGGAGTTGAAATGAGATTTCTATTGTAACTAGTGGTGTCTAAGGGGTGTCACAAATTGGGTTGATGTAGAAGGTTACTAAACTAGAATAACAATGAAAATAAACAAGCAAGATGAATTAAAGGGGTGTAAACAATTGATTAAAGGCACTAGGGTGTCATGGGATCATAGGGGAATCATGGGATATGATCATACAAACATGTTCTCAAATTATAAGCAAGCAATTATTGTTGTGATGGATTGAGTTGGGTTATATCTTACAATCCTAGGAAAGTTTGGGTCCCGGAGCCGAATCGATTAGATTGTACAACACCTACAAGTCGACTTAATCTTCCCTACTCAACAACATGCATGGTCTAATGAGACTCGAGTTGGGTTATGTCTTACAAGTCTCATTGAAAAGATAGAAGATGATAGTAAATGCAAGGATTCATAGGCTTAGCATTTCATCAAATATAACATGTGCATGAGTTTAGATCAAAACAAGCAAGCAAATAAAACATGAAAGCATATTAATTTAAGCATGAATCATTCCCCATGTTGGTTTCCCCTAATCACCCATTAACCCTAGCTAAGAGACTACTCACTCATTATCATGTTGATCATGCTAGCAAGGTTGTCAATCATACCAACAATATGAAACATGATGAATAAATGAAAGTAATTAACAATAATTAAAAAGGGATTAAGAGATTATACCTACTAATGATTCCAATAATAAAGCAAGAATAATAGAAGTACTTGAATGCTAGATTGAGAGGTTGTCAATCTCCCAATAATAACCCAAATAATCTTCAATTACCCAAAATAAAGGATGAACAAGAGAGAGATTAAAGAACTAAAACTTGAATTAAAACTTGATTAATACTTGATTACAATATTGAAGAGAGATTTGATTGATATTAACTACACTAATTATTGAAAGAAGAATATGCCCCTATAATTAGACTAATGGGGTATTTATAGTGAAAATTAGGGAGGATGCATTAGGGTTAACTAAGGGCTAAACTAGTAATTACACTTTTTAAGTTGAGCAAGGAGGACCCGGTATTTTTGGAGAGAAGGGCTTCTCTTTTCGTAGCTTGAAGAAGACAATCCGTGCTGTGAAGAAATCCGGGCGGAATAAGGTCGGGACGGACGGATTTGGGCGGTGGAATCCGAGCGGATTCTGAGGAATCCGGACGGATTGTTGAGGGGAATCCGAGCGGATTCTCGCGTGGGACGCTCGGATTGTGCGAGGGGCCGGACGGACGGATTGTTGACAATCCGCTCGGATTGTCGATCGAAGATAGTAACTTCTTCTTTTCTTCCCTTTTCTTTATAAATTCCTTGGGGATTTCCTTGGGGACTCAAGGATCTTTCCTCAACATTGCTCTTCTACTATGATATGTACAAAGGCCTTCTAATCTTGTCTCTCCTTGATGCTTGGTCATTGAATTCGATCAATTTAGTCTCGTTTTGCCATGAAAATGCAAGATTCTTAATCCTTTCCTACCAAGGGATCAAAATCTCAAAGAATATGCAAAACAAAGAACTAAAGATAAGAAATGACCCAAATAAGCACTAAAAAGCATGGAAACAAGGCTAATTCGGGGGCTAAATATGCGCCAATTATGGTCACATCAAATATCCCCAAACCGAACCTTTGCTCGTCCCGAGTAAAGAGGTGACAAAGACTAGGACCAATACTAACCTATCCTAATAATATAGCCGATATGAGACAATTAGCGGGTCTCACTCCGCCCCTTCAACTCACAACAAGACAACCATGAGGTAGGATGCCTTCTTGCAAGGCAAGGTGGGTCTTGCCAAAATGGCGACACATCCAAACATTAAGCACACAAAAACACATAATGGATGCATCTACAAAAAGAATAGCCACTCCCTCATCAAGTGGCGGAAATTATCTACAAGAGAAGCAATTCAAGGGTACACAATCCTTCATAGATGCAATTTGTTCAAACTACTAAGCTTAGAAGGATACCAATAAATCACCTCCAAGTTGTGCCAAGCTAGGGTACCTTTGTCCTCAATCGTTAAATGCTTTTGTCAAGAGTAGACTCCCTATGGTGTTAGAAACACTGGAGGATCGCGGAATTCCCCCTCTTGCCTAGACAAGAAGAAGGGTCGTCCCCTCTCTACCATGCACAAAAATGGATATGATGGATAAAGGGATCAATAAATATTTGAGTTCCACTTTGGGAGTTTGCTTTTGTTTTTGCTTTTCCCCCTAAATTTCTTGTGGCATTTGACATTTGAGAACACTTTATTGCCATTTCTTTTTTATTTTTGGCATTTCAATACTTGACAACTTTTTTTGCATTTCTTTTTTAACATTTTCAAAGTCACCCCAATTAGTAACGAGGGTGCCTTGTATTTGAAGCTTAGGAGTTCTATTTTTGCTCCTCTTTTCATTTGATGCATTTTTGCAAACTTTCTTTCACTTTTCATTTCATTGAACTCAAATTGATTTCTTTTTGTGCCCATTCCCTTTTGTTGACAAAATGTATGGTAGAACATGGATGAATGATGGTTGCATGGTTTCAAGGGTCACCTTGGAATAAACGGTAGCCAAGGAGTTATCACACCACAAGGTACTCTTGACTAGGCCTTAAACCATGGGTCAAAGGATACTAGCATGACACATCCTAGGGTGTTTTACAAGCATTCTAACAAGCAAAGTCTTAAGAACAAAAGGCATCTACTAGGGCCTATATACACTTGTCAAGCTTCCCAAGTAGATGGTTTCGCAAAATTTTTCTAACATGCAACTACATGCCATGATGCAACTAGCATATAAACATCCTAATGCAAATGATTCTACCAACTAATATGACAAACAATCTAAATGCAAGTCCTAGATTCACATTGTTATACCGCATCAATCAAAATAAAGCCACATAGTCATTAACATAAAGAGGAGAAAGGAGATTGGAAAGATCATACCATGCGGTCTTCAATATCCTCATGTCTAGGATGTGGCGTAGTCAATCAATGTGAACAAGGATAAAACAAACACAATATATACAAGACAATATATACAAAGGAAATGAACTTGTTTTTGGGTTTTCAATTTTTTCAATTTTTATGATTTTTGAAATTTTTCAATTTTTTTGGATTTTTGAATAAGAGTTAAATGTTAGAATTCCCATCCCCACACTAATATGGGCATTGTCCTCAATGGCCAAAATGATGGAAATTATGCAAAGATGATGCATGATTTCTATACTAAATGCAATCTATACTAAGCTATGCTACATGATGCATGGTTTTTGTTATGACGGAGAGGATAATTTAGATTACCTCCCGTTGCGTATGCATTAACTTCCCCAAACCGAGTGAGACACTATTGCTAATGTCCAAGGATGGGTATAGTTCATGCACACACTATGCTATGCATGAAACTAATTTGTCATTTTGGATTTTACAAATGGGAACAATAAAATAAGAACACCTCAATGGTACCGAGGTGTGAGTCCTTTGATGGGGCTAGGACTACTCCAACAATGATCAAAATGAAATAGAATACAAAGAGAGAAATAGACAAACCATGAGAGTGTAGGAGTCTCCAAGGCTTGCTAGTCTTCCATCATGCTATCATCATCATCACTTCCCTCATGAGAAGTGGTCACATTGCCACTTTCCTTGTCATTTACTTCTTCACTTTCTTCCTCATCTTTATCTTCATCATCATCACCATCCTTTTCTCCTTCACTTGCTTCTTCCTCAATATTATCATCAACTTCTTCATCATTTCCAACAACCTCATTGTCACCCACAACGCCCCTAGATGCACCCGGAAATAAGACTTCTCTATCCGCCCAACTAGGCAAAGGACAAGATGGATCAAGGAGTCCTTGCCTAGCTAAATGTAGGAGGGGTGGATATTGAGCCAAGTAGGCATTTTTCCGATCTTCATAGGCTTGCTTGTGCATTGCTTGCATGAGAAGAGTCACATAGTCTTTCCCAATTTCAATTCCTTCCGGTTTGAACTCTTCATACTCAAAGGGGTAAGGTGGTATGACAATGGAAGAGGAGGGAGCTTCAAGATCACCCTTTTGTTGTTGAATGATATACTCGGCTTCTTCGGAAAGGGGAAGTAGATAATTCGTCCGGTGGACGCTTAGACGACAAATCTTCGAGGGCAAGGTGAACGATCTAGCTTCACTAGTTAGCCATCCATACTTAGTGTCAAGGGGGTTTTGGGCAACCCACTTGAACTTGTGAATCATAGTATGCATATCAACAAGATGGCCACCCTCCTTTGCTTTGTACTTGTTATCCTTATTGAAGTTAGGATCAAAGTGCTTAGCTAGGACCGTGACTAGGCCGCCATTGATAATAACGGTCGTGCCCTTCTTCCCACTATCAATGTTGAGCCATCTATCTACCAAGAGCCTCAAAGAATTGTAAGGCTTGGTATGAATTCTTCCGATATTCAAAGCCGATTCAAGGAGAATAAAATCAAGCCTTGTGAAATGATTGGTGTCTTTCCTAGCAATTATGGTATTTCCCACAACCTTGTGCCATACTCCTATGCCCGGATGATGGACCAAAAGAGCACGACATGCATGAAAATCCTCAAATTTCTTCCCGGAGATTGCCTCCCAAAGAGGCTCGGGGTCATACTTTCCATAATGCTTAAGATAACGCGATTCATCACTAAGACCCAAAATTTCACCTAATTCCTTAAAGGTAATGCGTCTACTAACATTAGCTAGACGAAACTCGAGATTTTCCCTATTCTCAACTTTGGTGACTTTCAAAGAACTTAAAAATTCCAAGGTAAGGGAGGGGTATGTCAATTCCCTTGTTTCAAACAATTTCTTTAACCCCATGGCATTGAAAAAGGCTTTTGTTTGTTCAAGAACACCCAATTTTTGTAAGGTATCTTCACATATGAATTTGGTGGATTGTAATGACTTCATAGCAAACTTGACAAAGGTATTTCTATGGGTATCGGAAATAAAAGTTATCTCCGGATAATGCAAAAGTTGATTAATTACCGGAGTAGAAGGTGTTGTTGCTCCCATAGAAGGTTGTTGTTGTTGTTGCACTTCCAAGTTTGGTGTTGCTACCACCATAGCCAAAGCTTTCTTTGTTTGAAGAGCCTTTTGCCTTTGTGAGAGTGCCTTAGCCTTTGGTGCCTTTGTTGCCTTTGTTGCCCCCTTAGTCCTTGCCATTGATGAGCTTAACCAAGAAAAGAGTGAAAAATCTTCACTTTGTAGTATGCCCAAATCGATTTGAAGGTGAAAGGCTTTGCCTTTATGAAAACAAAAATCGACTCAAAGGTTGAAGATTTTGTGCTTGGTTTTGATTTTTGTTGAAGAAGGAGTGATTGATTTGTTGTTGGAAGGGTGGTTTGATTTGATTTTGTTGAATGTTGATGAGGGTTTTTGTTTTTATGATGGAGAGGATGAGGGTTTTGATGTTGTGGGTAGTGTTTATGAATAAATGAATGAATGAATGAAGGTGGGAGGGGTTTTAAAGAAACCGAAATTTTCAAAACTGCAGGGGCAATCCGTGCGGATTCTGCCCAATCCGTGCGGATTCTGCTTCTTCTACCTTTGCAAAAACTCGCCTAAAGACGGGCGGATTCTGGAGAATCCGCTCGGATTCTTTTGTTAAGGGACGGGCGGATTTCTTCAAAGACGGACGGATTTCTGTCCAGAGAAATTTGCTTGTTTTCCTCAGTTGCAAAGACGGACGTCTTTCTCCCTGGACGGACGGATTTTTCAAGACGGGCGGATTTTCAGAAATCCGCTCGGATTCTTTAACAGTCAAGAAAATTTCAAAATTCAGCTCAGTTCAAGATGGGCGTCTTTTCTGCAGGACGCTCGGATTACATAAGACGGGCGGATTCTTGGGAATCCGCTCGGATTCTTGGGAATCCGCTCGGATTCTTCCCCTATGTACACGGATTCTGTTCCACCCGTGCACAGCGCATTCCCTTTATCATTCTTCCATTCTTTCTTTCAAGTCTTGTGTTCTTCATTGTGGGGGCACTACTAAGGCATGGATAGCCTAGGCAATTGCCATCCCCACACTAAGGTAAAGCACTACACATCAATTGAAATTGTTAGTCCCTCCCTCACTTCTCTCTTACATGACAATTATTTTGATCAAAGTAAATAAAAATCCAAAGATGACAAAAATGCAATACAAGAATTGAAATGTAAGTTAGGAAGTTAGAAATATTTACAAGTGGTGGTTTAGGGAGGACTCCACCAAACTCTCATTCTCGATGAGATGTCAAGGGGGCATGTTCAAGGTGTTGTTGATGTTGCTCAACACCTTGAAGAAGTAATCAAAAGCTTGTTCATTATCATGGTAGAGGTCCTCAATAGACCGTGGCCCTTGTTGTTGATCATGATCGATGACATGTCCAATGAAGAGATTAAAAATCCCTTCAAATTCGTCGTCCCAAAGACCACAAACTTCATTTAGTTGATCATTGAAAATCTCTTGCTTAGATGGAGACAACTCTCCCAATTTCTTCTCTTGGCCAATGAGGCCATCTTCTTCTTCCTTGGTTGATTTTGATGAGCTTTGCAAGCTCTCTTTGTCACAATTCACTTGCTCTTTGAATGGAGCATCTTCAATTTTCTTCTTCCATTGGAGTTCCGATTTCTTCTTCTCATCTTTTCGGCTATAATGATCAATCATGAAACATGGTTCATGCAAACGAGGAGCTCTCATAGTCTTGTCAAGATTAAAAGTTATACTCTCATCTCCCACTTCTAGAGTGAGCTCACCATGTTTCACATCAATCACCGCACCCGCGGTGTGTAGGAAAGGTCTTCCTAGGATGATTGGAATGTTGGAATCTTCCTCCATATCAACAATGACAAAGTCCACCGGGATGAAAAACTTCCCAATTCGTACGGGGACATCTTCCCATATCCCTAACGGTGTCTTCGTCGATCTATCGGCCATTTGGAGTGTGATGTTGGTGCATTTAAGCTCTCCCATCCCCAACCTTTTACTTACCGAGTATGGCATGACACTCACACTAGCCCCTAGATCACATAAGGCTTTGTTGATCGTCGTGTCGCCAATGGTACACGGTATTGAGAAGCTTCCCGGATCCTTTAACTTCGGAGGTGAACTCCCTTGAAGTATTTCACTACTCACCTTAGTGAAGGCGATAGTCTCAAGTTTCCGGATAGACTTCTTCTTTGTGAGGATATCTTTCATGTACTTCGCATAGGCCGGAACGTGATTGATTAATTCCGTGAAAGGAATTGAGACTTCTAAATTCTTCACAATTTCCATGAACTTTCCAAGTTGATCATCAAATTTGGGCTTGGCTTGACGACTTGGAAAAGGAAGTCTAATCACAATGGGCTCCTTCTCTCTGGCCTTGTCTTCATTTTTCTTTGAACTTTCTTCTTTTGATGATTCTCCTTCTTTGGAGTTTTGCACAATTTCTTCCTTTTCACTAGCTTCCACAACTTCATCCTCAACTTGCTTCTTCGGTGCTTCAAACCTTGTACCACTTCTCAAGTGAATGGCACTAACCGTTTCATGTCTAGGGGGATTACTTTGAGGTGGTAATTGCCCCTTTTGTCTTTGTGAGCTTGAAGATGCTAGTTGAGTCAATTGTGTTTCCAACATCTTGGTGTGAGCTAGAATGTTGTTGATGGTTGTTTCTTTTGCTTGGCTATCTTTTTGCATTTGGGTGAAAAATTCTTGTTGGTTCTTTTGCATTTGGAGGACCGCTTTTTGGACATCAAAACCTTGGTCATTTTGGTGATTGTATGGATTTTGATTTTGGTAACCTTGGTTTTGATTGTAAAAGGGTCTTTGATTTTGGTTTCTCATGGGTGGTGGAGTGTATGTTGTTTGAGGGTTTTGAACATTTTGGCTTTTGTATGAGAGATTTGGATGGAATTTGGTGTTTTCATTGTAAAAGTTGGAATAAGGGGTACCAATCTTGTATGCTTGGAAAGCATTCACTTGTTCATTTGTTCCCCTACATTCACCTTGGTCATGTCCCAAAGTTCCACAATTCTCACATATCCCACTTGGGATTGATGAGGATGCCGTCATGGTATTAACATGATGCTTCGATGATTTTGAGTTTTCCTCAAGTCTAGCCATAGCTTGTTCAAACTTCAAGTTGATTGTGTCAATGTGAGCACTAAGTTGAGCACCAAATTGAGTAACGAAGTCCACTTCATGCTTTCCTCCTCTAGTAGCCTTACGAGGTCTACTATATAATGAGTTATGGACCGCCATTTCCTCAATCTTGTTCAATGTTTGATTGTCATCAACTTCGGTGAACATTCCATTTGATCCCATATTGAGAATGTTCCTAGAATCTTCATATAAACCATTCCAAAATTGTTGTACCAAAAACCATTCGCTAAGTCCATGGTGGGGACATGAGCGACAAATTCCTTTAAACCGCTCCCAAGCTTCATACAAAGACTCTTCATCCCTTTGCTTAAAACCCGTAATTTGAGCTCTTAGCATGTTGGTCTTTTCCGGTGGGTAGAATTTTTTGTAGAAAGCTAGAGCCAACTTCTTCCAAGAATCTATTCCAAGGGTGGCCTTATCAAGGCCCTTCAACCATTGCTTTGCGGTGCCGATTAAAGAAAAAGGAAATAAGACCCATCTAATTTGGTCTTGAGTCACGCCCGTTTGAGAGATAGCATCACAATAGTCGCAAAAGGTTTCCATATGAGAATGAGGGTCCTCACTAGGCATCCCCCCAAATTGGCTCCTCTCAACTAGTTGGATGAAGGCGGACTTGGCAATAAAATTTCCGGTGAGATGTTGCGGTGTAGGAGTACCATTTGGTAGATTCTCCTCGGTGGGTACGGAGTGTGACGAGAATTTTGGCATTGTAGGTGGATTTTGTGGGGTATTGTGTAATGGGTTTTCTTCTCCTTCTATTGCGAAAGGATTGACAAACTCACTAGTGGGTTGAACAACTTCACCAACACCTCTCAAATTCCTCCTAACAAGTCTCCTATTGTTCGTCAAGGTTCTTTCGATTTCACGGTCAAAAGGTAACAAATCACCTTGTAACCTTCTAGATATGCAAAATATCAAACAACTCAAAAACAATTAGAACAAACCTTGAGGAATTTTACTTCCTCAAGGCGAAGAAAGACACAACTAATAACAAAAAGGAGATCTAAGTCAAACAAACACCGTCCCCGGCAACGGCGCCATTTTTTATGCGATCCCGCTAAGTGTTCACAAATTAAGATGTGGTCGTTGGTCACGGTCGAATCAAAACACAATTTATAGCTTAACAAGCAACTCTACAATTAGTAAAGAGGCAAGTAAAGGTCGGATCCCAAGGGACGGGAGTTGAAATGAGATTTCTATTGTAACTAGTGGTGTCTAAGGGGTGTCAGAAATTGGGTTGATGTAGAAGGTTACTAAACTAGAATAACAATGAAAATAAACAAGCAAGATGAATTAAAGGGGTGTAAACAATTGATTAAAGGCACTAGGGTGTCATGGGATCATAGGGGAATCATGGGATATGATCATACAAACATGTTCTCAAATTATAAGCAAGCAGTTATTGTTGTGATGGATTGAGTTGGGTTATATCTTACAATCCTAGGAAAGTTTGGGTCCCGGAGCCGAATCGATTAGATTGTACAACACCTACAAGTCGACTTAATCTTCCCTACTCAACAACATGCATGGTCTAATGAGACTCGAGTTGGGTTATGTCTTACAAGTCTCATTGAAAAGATAGAAGATGATAGTAAATGCAAGGATTCATAGGCTTAGCATTTCATCAAATATAACATATGCATGAGTTTAGATCAAAACAAGCAAGCAAATAAAACATGAAAGCATATTAATTTAAGCATGAATCATTCCCCATGTTGGTTTCCCTTAATTACCCATTAACCCTAGCTAAGAGACTACTCACTCATTATCATGTTGATCATGCTAGCAAGGTTGTCAATCATACCAACAATATGAAACATGATGAATAAATGAAAGTAATTAACAATAATTAAAAAGGGATTAAGAGATTATACCTACTAATGATTCCAATAATAAAGCAAGAATAATAGAAGTACTTGAATGCTAGATTGAGCGGTTGTCAATCTCCCAATAATAACCCAAATAATCTTCAATTACCCAAAATAAAGGATGAACAAGAGAGAGATTAAAGAACTAAAACTTGGATTAAAACTTGATTAATACTTGATTACAATATTGAAGAGAGATTTGATTGATATTAACTACACTAATTATTGATAAGAAGAACATGCCCCTCTAATTAGACTAATGGGGTATTTATAGTGAAAATTAGGGAGGATGCATTAGGGTTAACTAAGGGCTAAACTAGTAATTACACTTTTTAAGTTGAGCAAGGAGGACCCGGTATTTTTGGAGAGAAGGGCTTCTCTTTTCGTAGCTTGAAGAAGACAATCCGTGCTGTGAAGAAATCCGGGCGGAATAAGGTCGGGACGGACGGATTTGGGCGGTGGAATCCGAGCGGATTCTGAGGAATCCGGACGGATTGTTGAGGGGGAATCCGAGCGGATTCTGGCGTGGGACGCTCGGATTGTGCAGGGGCTGGACGGACGGATTGTTGACAATCCGCTCGGATTGTCAGTCAGCATAGTAACTTCTTCTTTTCTTCCCTTTTCTTCATAAATTCCTTGGGGATTTCCTTGGGGACTCAAGGATCTTTCCTCAACATTGCTCTTCTACTATGATATGTACAAAGGCCTTCTAATCTTGTCTCTCCTTGATGCTTGGTCATTGAATTCAATCAATTTAGTCTCGTTTTGCCATGAAAATGCAAGATTCTTACTCCTTTCCTACCAAGGGATCAAAATCTCAAAGAATATGCAAAACAAAGAACTAAAGATAAGAAATGACCCAAATAAGCACTAAAAAGCATGGAAACAAGGCTAATTCGGGGGCTAAATATGCGCCAATTATGGTCACATCATTGGTGTTGTTGCTTGGTGTGGTGGTTGGGACGTAAGGTAGGTGGCGGCTAGGGCTGACGGGCTGACCTGGCCACCATGGCTAGGTGGTGTTCACGGTGGGGAAAGTAGTGGTGGTTGATGAGTCAGGTTTTGGGATAAGAATATAAGGCGAATATTTAATTAGTCGTATACGTATTTGTATACGTATTTGTATGATTATATTAGTATATTTATACGTATTTGTATTTGTATTTTATCGTATTTTAGGAAATGGGTTTTGTGAGATGGTTTTACGAGACGGGCCTAGCTTGTGTGACGGTTGCTTATGCGGATTTGATGTTAGGTAGGTTTATCCTATTCAGTTTAATTGTTGCATTTATTTATAAAATGATTCTTTCATCATTCATTTGCATTGAGTGAGTCGGTAATTGGCATGTTATATGGTATATTGTATTTGTTGTGTTATCTTGTATGTCAGAGGACATGGTGGTTTGTTTGGTTATTTATTTTGGAGACGTAAGACGATTGGGAGACCGTCTTGCGCTTAAGTCATCTCTTGGAGCTTCCCACTCCAAGAGGGATGTGCACATTAATGGCCTGAGTTACGGAGGGACTCGTGTGGTTGAGACACGACGTCTGTAAGGGATCTGGTTGCCTTCCGGACCCGGTACATCTGGGCGTGTCCCGGTACCTGTTTGTGGTTATCGGTATGTCTGGGCGTGTCCCGGTACCAGTGTAGTTGTCGGTATATTTGAGCATGTCCCGGTACCGTGGTGGAGGTCACTTGACGGTGGTTCATTCATATCATAGTCATATCGCATGTTCACACTCGAGTCGAGTCACACTTTATTTATTTAATGAAATTGACGTTTGTGTGTCTGTGTCTTATCACATGTCTCTTTTGGGGTGTCCTGTGTCGATCCATATGATATCCTTTGGTCATATGGAGAGCAGGTTATGATCAGGTTGTTTGGATAGTACGCGAGAGACGGGACGAGCTTGATGATATCACGAGACGAGTCTAGTTGACTAGAAGAGTATAGATATCGCGAGTTGTATTTTAATTATTCATTTGTTTACGTTTATGTAATTCATTAAACATTACATTAATAAAATGTTCTTTGATTGGAGTTTTGAAACCCTACCTCGGGAAACCGAGATGGTAACGCTCCAATTATATTTGCCGGATAATCGGGGTGTTACAAAGTTGTATCAGAGCGACGATTTTGGAACCTAAAACCAATGAACCAAAAATGAATTTAGGAGAATCTAAGTAAAATGAACCCGACATGAGTACCATAGGAGATCGATGTTGGATGGGTAGGCACCCTCATGCCAAAGTTAGTGTCTATCGTCTCAGTTGGTCACTATGTGGGTGGTTATGAGTCGGGAAACGTAACATGATATGCTGCATGATTATATACGTGATATGAATTTTGTTTAGCATCTTGCATGATAATATGTAAAATGTGGTGTGAATACATGTGTTTTGACTCGTTATATGTCATCGTATGATAGATGATGCGTGTCTAAAATATGATGTTTTACACCCTCTTTTACACGCATTTCAGAGCTCAAATGTGTAGTTTATTCTACTATATTCCCTTTTTCCGTCTACTTTCGTGTTTTGTGTAATATTGCAGAAATGTGAAGAATCCAGCGGAAATCGAGCCGAATCCGTCCTTAAGTGCTTGGCATGGGATTTGACATGAAGATTTGATTCGGGAAATGAACTTGGTGCGCGTAGCAAGGCCTGAAAGATATATTTGCGAGAGTTTCAGAAGCGGACTACCAGCTAACTTGGTCTATAGACTGACCTACGTGGTCTATAAACTGTCAGAATGCTGAACAACTTACTGCAGGAAGAGCAGTCAGTCTATCGACTGAGGTCTATGGTCGATCGACCGCTTGTGCAACCTGACGGGAATTAAAAGATTTCTAACCTAAGCCCATTTGTAATTAGGTTTTTAGAAGAGTTTTACGTAATACTTCTATATAACGTAACTCTTCGTGCTGCTTTAGGGGACATGATTCATTTTATTAATCTTGTATTAGGGTTCAGATTTATCATTACCTAGTTTACAGTTTTCTTAAGTATTTTTAATAAAGTTCTTCTTTGCATCCGGATTTGTTCGTCCTGCTTCCCTTATTTCTGGTATTTCTTGCTCTGAATTTTGTTCTTTCTTTATAGATTAGAATTGATTAGTTAGAATCCCTAAGCCCTAATTCCTTCTTTTATGCGGTTTTACTGTTTATTTAATTTAATTATGAATTCTGTTATTTGCATCTTTAGTTTCGTTATCACTATTAATTCCAGTATGAGTAGCTAAATCTCCCGCGCTAAGATGTGAGGGGATCCATAGTGTAGATGGCGTAAAATAGGTAGACCTGAGTCGGGGTATGGTCGATCGACTGACCTTGTTGGTCGATCGACTGTATCTGTTAGTCGATCGAC
Source organism: Silene latifolia (assembly GCF_048544455.1). Taxonomy (NCBI): domain Eukaryota; kingdom Viridiplantae; phylum Streptophyta; class Magnoliopsida; order Caryophyllales; family Caryophyllaceae; genus Silene; species Silene latifolia. The sequence continues at coordinate 89,075,906 of NC_133526.1, forward strand.
TACCTCCATTGGTCGATCGACTGCGTCGTGTTAGATTAGCATCGTTTCAATGTTTTAATTGCAATATTTGACAAAAACGAATGCATGCGACTAGTTAAATGCTTAGTATTTGACCGACCCACAAGATCGAGAGATAGAGGAGGGAAAATAGATTAATAAATTGAGGCGACTAAATTGCTAAGATCGAAAGATAAGTAATTTAGGCTTTAGGAATCACTACTCAGGGCGAGAGCTAGTTTTAGTGAGACTTAGGGATTAGTAGCATAGACCGAAAGGAGCTACTAGTTAACTCGGACCGAGAGGACCTGTTATTTGCCCATCTTACATGATTATTTCAGACTTACCTAGGCTTACCGCCATCGTAGCTACAGTGAACCGATCGTCTTAGCCTTCTTTTAATTATTGTTTACATTTCTTTCGTTATTTGCATTCTTATTTTATATTATTAGATTTAATCCAATCCAAACCCCCCCAGAAATTCATAGACTGAAATAAAACAACTTAACTCCCTACCTCCCTGCGGATCGACCCTTACTACCGCTTGCTAGTTGTAGTATGGAAATTATAAATATTATTTTTGATATTCACATCGACAGGTATCAAATTTTGGCGCCGCTGCCGGGGAGGCAGCGCTAGTTTTAGTTGTTCCTTTTTATTTTAGTCTATTCTCCAAGTTTAAGGGACTTCCGTTCCTTAAACTTTTCTCATATTCTACTTGTAGTTTCCTCTTATGCGCAGGTCATAGGGTGGTGAGTTACTACCGTTAAATCCTGAGATCGAGAAGACTTTGCGTGAGTTGAGACGATCATCTAGAGTATTGTCGACAGAGGAAGAGCTGAGTACTCTGTCCAGTTACTACGAGAACGAGTTATTTGAGGAGGATCCACCTTCATCTCCTATTTCTACCTCATCAGCTGAGACCGTTACATCTCCAGATATGGTTGAAGAAGCTAGTATAGCGAGTCATTCCGAGCCAAAAGCTGAAAATCTCTATAAGGGATTTACTTTACCAGCTGGTACCACTAGAGGGTTTGAAGCAAAACCGTCCTATATCAATCTGGTTGAGAGAATCCAGTTTGGAGGAGGTGCAAATGAGGATGCTGCCAAGCATATGGAGATATTTGTTGACTATGTCTATTCCGTCCCTCCACCTGAAGGCATTACTCAGGACCAGATCAAGGAGACAATGTTCATCTATTCACTCCGAGATGCTGCAAGGGAGTGGTATAGGGATCTGGATCGTGCTGCCTTAGGAATTACAAACTGGAATTCGTTGGCCTTGGCTTTTTACAAGAAATACTATTCCGCGGCCAAGACAAACGCACTTAGAGCTCAGATCAATATTTTTAAGCAAGAACCTAATGAAGATTTTCATGAAGCTTGGGTCCGATTCAAGAAGCTAATTCGCTCTATTCCACACCATGGGTTTGAGAAATGGTTTTTGTGCAACTAGTTCTATAATGGTCTTTATGATGATCAGAGAGCTATCCTAGATGCTGGAGCTAATGAGAGATTTCAAGAAAATAGCGGTGAGACAAAGGGGTGGAAAATCATCAATGACCTGGCCACCCATAAAGCTGAGCATGGAAACTCTAGGGGAAATCAAAGGAGAGCTGCTGAATCTCCTTCCGTAGCTGCATTAGAGGCTCTTACGGTGAGATTTGACAAGTATGAGTTAGGAGGAGCTTCAAAGGGTGGTATTTATCAGGTAAATGTTGTGTCAGACGATCCCTTTTCATGCAAGAGATGTGGAGGAGAAGGACACGTTGCGGATTTCTGTATCAGTCCCAATGAAGTTTGTGCTGCTTTTCAACATTATAGGCAGACCAACACCTACATTGATCCTTCTAATGTACATCCAAATTTGAGTTGGAGTAGCCAGAATGTCCAAAATCCAACTCCACCTCCGCAGCAGCAGAATTATGTGCCCCCTCATAAGCAGCAGCAACCATACCAGAAACCACCCTATGTACCTCGCGCGCAGATCTCAAAGTTCTGAGGCTTCTTAGCTCAAAAACATGTTTCAGAGCTTGACGGGAATGCTGCAGAAGGAATCTCAGGCTAGAGAGACTAGTACAAAGATGTTGGAAACTCAAATTGCCCAGTTAGCCAGTAAATTTGCTACTAGAGCTCCAGGGCAGTTACCGTCGCAGCCGGACTAGAAGAAAGAGACCCTGAATGCAATCAAACTAAGGCGCGGGTCTACCCTTGCTGGACCCGTTAAAGTAGGGGATGAACCCGAGGGAGTTATGGTTGTAAAAGGTGGAAAAGCTGCTGGAAAAGGAAAGAAGAAAAAGAGCGAGAAAAAGACGAACAGCAGCGATAACGGTCGATCGACCGCCACACCCAGTCGACCGACCACCCCTTATTCCTCAGCGACACTTTCTGATCTTTCTGTTCATTCTGGAAAAAAAGAGATCAGTCGATCGACCGACCCCACTGGTCGATCGACTGATGATGATGCTGATGTCGAACCGTTTCGTCCTCCAATGCCAGATAACTTGAGGGATTTCATGTTTCGGGGTAAGACAACTCCGAAATTATCGAGGCAAGATCCAAATGCTGATGGGTCAGTTCCGGTTCCAAAGTATGACCCTACGACGGTTAATGGTTCAATCCTGAGACGGTCTGAAGAAGGTTCGAGCTACAACAAAGACAAAGTAGTGGATTTTCAGCCTAATTCCACGGATGCCGGTATGAGAGACCTTGAGGAGAGGGCTAAGTTGCTTCTTACAGCCCCTTATCCAGAGAGACTAGTGCCAACCAAAGACGAGGTAACATTCGGTAAATTCAAAGATTTAGTGCGTAGTCTTAATGTGCAAATACCTTTCTTAGAGCTAGTTAATCAAGTACCTGCATATATGAAGTTTATGAAACAGCTGCTAGTTAAGAAAAGGTCTTTGAATGCTGTCGAGTCTGTGCATTTAACTGAGGAGTCTAGTTCATACTTAACTCACACTGCTGCTCGTAAACTATCTGACTCAGGTAGTTTCTCTGTCCCCTGTAATATCGGTACCTTCTCAATTGAGAAGGCATTATGTGATTTAGGGGCTAGTGTCAGTGTTATGCCTTTGAGTCTGGCTAAGAAATTGGGATTGACTAGATTTGCTATTACTGACATGACTGTGCAAATGGCTGACCGGTCTGAGATGCGGCCGATAGGTGTTTTAGAGAATGTGCCCGTGCAAATTGGGAAGTTTTTTTTCCTGTTGACTTTGTTGTTTTGGACATTCCTGAAGATGTCAACACCCCAATAATTTAAATAAGACTATTTCTGCACACTGCTGGTGCATTAATTAATGTGGGGGAAAGAACTTTGACCTTTAAGGTAGGGAAACAATCTATTATGTTTACCCAGTCCCCTAGGAAGAAAGACCCTATGTGGCCAGTTACTTGTAATGTGATTTCTGAAAAGAAATCTTATTTTGTGCTTTCTGATATGCCTACTTTAGTACCTGTGCCTATCCCTGTTGTGACACCTCCGCCCCAGATTGGGAGCAAATTGGAGGACAATTCTTCTGTTTTGGATATTGCAGGAAATGGTTTGGGGAAGGAAGAGTCGTTCATTGCTCCAGCTGTGCAGGAGCCAATCGTTCAAAGAGGCGGTCTAGGATGTCTTAGCTATGGCACGGATGAGGAGCCGGATGAGGAGCCAAATGAGGAGTCTGAGAAGGCGCCAGTTCGAGTTACAGTTTAACACTTGGAGCTTGAGACTGATGAGGATGTCCAAGTGTGGGAAGATGCTTCTGATGTTGACCCGTCGGACAATTTGGTGTATTGGAGTGTTGAGAGGTTGAGCACCGTGGAGGGTACCTCGTGTAGCCAGAAGCCATGGTCGGAGATTTTCCGCATTTTTCGCGGATAAGCACTTTTTATTTCATAAGTTTTAGACACTTTTATTGCATTTTTAAGACTACTTATTGCTTTGGTTTGCGCGAGACTTCGCTTTAATTTGGTTTGCTTGGGATTTTTTTTTGTCTTTAGACTTTATATTTGGGTTTAGCGCAATTTTGGGCGTTGTATTATGTGCATTTGCAGGTTGTTAGACCATATTGACTCACGCTATTTGAGTTAATTCGAAGAAAGCATTGTCCTCGTCAGGTATATCAGTCGATCGACTGGCCTGTGTGGTCGATCGACTGACCGCTGCAGCTACAGGAGCTTATGTTTCAGATGCCCTGGTCGATCGACTGGACTGTGTGGTCGATCGACCGCTTCCCGTTGTTATACCTGTTTTCGATCATTCCCCTGCTGTGTTTGGTCGTTTTGCGGAGCACGAAAGGGAGTTTTAGGGAGTTTTCTCCTTAATTTATTTCCTTTTCATTCATCTATCGATTTCTTCAGCTTCATTCTTTGCACATAATTACCGCTTCAACTTTGTTTTCTCGGATAATTCACGGTGTTTTCTGTCCTTTCAGGTACTTATGGTAGCACTGCTGGCTACTGAAACCTCCTAGCTCACGCTGGTTTGGGGAGGTTTCCTTTTGCTGCGCTTAAAGTCTTGTGAGTTTCCCATGTCTCATTCATGTCTTATCTAGTTATTTATCGCAAATTCCTATTTCCCTTGATTATTTTCTTATATGATTTCGCACAATGGGGACATTGTGTGATTTGGTTTGGGGAAGGGTTTTGCGTTGCATTCATTCTGTTTTGCATTCACGTTTACATTCTTGTCTTGCATTGTTGTTTATTTTCCTCTTATATAAAAAAATCCAAAAATTGAAAAATTTCAAAAATTCAAAAATGCATGTTTATTTTAGCATGTAGGTCGAGTCGGAACGGTAGTATTTCAATGATGACATTGCATTTTCATCTGTTTATGCCTAAGCCGTGCTCATTGACATGTTATTAGTAGAATCATATATGCATAGTCTACGAGTTTTCGTTAATTTATTTGCTGAATCTTAAGACTTGACTTAGATTTTTGGCAAACTACATTATATTCTGAGGTTTAGAGCTTATGACTGGTGTCATTCATGACCAGTTCATTTAGGAATGTGAGTAGTACTCCTTATGAGACATGTTATATCAATATGCATAAATATGAACTTAATCTGCTTAATACCTGTATGCATTCGGTTTGTGGGTTGTTGACACATGTGGTAGACGTTCCCTTTTATCCATTTTACCCATAAGCTCCACAAAAGCCAAATTTGCTTCTTTTGTCCCATAAGCTTCATTCCATATTTAGCCTACCCTTACTGAGCTAGTATTGGTAGTCGTTCGGGAATATTTTATTGCATTTGGTTTTTATCTCGTGTTGAGAATATGTTGGTGAAATGTTGAAGGGAAAGAAAGGAAAAGTTGAAAAAACAGAAAGAAAAAAAAAAGAAAACAGGAATTCGGAAAAAAAGGGTCAGTCGATCGACCGTCCCACTTGGTCAATCGACTGCTTACTGCAGTAGCGAAAGAAAATTCGAAAAATCACATGATTGAATCTTCATTAGATGGTGATTTTATTCCCATGTTTTATTATTATCATTTGGGGAATTACAGTTATTATTGGAGATTGTGAGATTAGTGCTAATCATTAGCACCGGTTTTATTGTTGAATCTTAAGTAAGAAAGTTGGATGTTGTTAGAATTTGGTGTTCAGTAAGTGATGTGACCATTATTTGAGCACATTTAGTCCCCTAATTGAGCCTATTTTGCATACTATTATAACATTCCATTGCCATTTTATCCGTCAAAACCTTCCTATTTGCTTTTCTATCGCATTTTATATGTTTTGTAGGAAAGAAGATAATAAGGCGGAAATTCCCGTCTTTCGTGCATATTCGGAAGCTATTTGACGATATTTGATGGACTAGTATGAAGAGGGAGCGAGAACTAAAGACAAATCTTACAAGAATAAAAAGGAAGTGAAGAAATAGGATCATGTCGCAGAAGACGAGCGGCTTACCCACAAGACGCCCGTCCTGAAGTGACAACCCGTGCGTCCCAGCCACAAAGACGCCTGGATTCCTCTAAAGAATCCGAGCGGATTCCCACGAAGACGCCCGTGCATCACCTCAACAATCCGCCCGTCTTCCTCCTTGGACTCCCGGATCTCCTTACAGCAAATTTCGTTTCTTCAAGCTTCAAGAAAGATGCCCATCCTTCCAAAACGACTAGCGTTTCCCTGCTCTAAACTCAAAAGTGTAATTACTAATTTAGCCTTAGTTAACCTAATGAAGCTCTACTATAAATACCGCACTTGTAAATAATCAAAGAGGATCTTTTATCAAGTTTTATTAGAATATAATCAAGTTTTCATTAGGTTAATTCAATCCTTCTTTAGATTAGATTAGGAGTAGATTAGAATAGATTACTCTTTAATCTTTCCACAAATTACACATTAATCTTTCCTTACTCATTGTTCAAGTTTATTATCAAGTAATTCAAGTTTATTATTGGGTAATTAGAAGATTATTGGGTTTATTGGGAGATTGACAACCTTCCATCAACCATCAAGTTCTTCTATTATTCTTTGCATTATTATTTTGGAATCTGCATAGGTATAATTCTCTTAATCCTTGTTTTAATTATTGTTAATCTTTCTTACTTGTTTATCATGTTTGGCTTTGTTAGTACGATTGACAACCTTATTAACATGTTAAACTTGATCATGAGTGAGTAGTTACTTAGCTAGGGTTAATGGGTAATTAGGGGAAACCAACATAGGGAATGATTCATGCTTAAATTAATATGCTTTCATAGTCTATTTTTTTTAAAATAATTCAAAACTAATGACGAGATCTTGGTGGCCCGTCGTGCGAGCCCCCGGAGGGAGGTCGCGTATTAGCAGACGATATATATCTGGGTTCGCGATGCATTGCGACTCTCAACATTTTGTTCATTCGGGTTTGATTGTGTCGTAGCTCCCAAAAACCTTCCCCGATTGACAGAACGTCCCGCTACGATGAGATTCCATTTATACAGAGCCAGACTTATTGGAGGGTCCTATAGAACTTCTTCTTCGAGTAGGAAGATTTAGGTTTTTATCGTTCCTTCTCCCCAAGGAGCGGGAACGGCTATTCTATTTTCATATTGTGACTTATTGTTTGAATTACACTTTGCTATTCCACCTTTTCTTGATCCGTTTTCTCAAATTTCGACCATGTAATTGAATTTATCTTCTTCATTTTGCATTTTGAAATGGTTTTTTTTATATATATATATATATATATATATATATATATATATATATATATATATATATATATATATATATATATATATATATATATATATATATATACGTGTTTATTCAATTTTTATCAACTAATGGCATGACTTTGTTCAACTTAATAGTAATGGTTGATTTTCTATACCATTAGAGTGGTCAAAAATCAGATAACCGGATTTTTTTTGTTTGTTGTTGGGCCATATTGAACAAGAATGGCTTAACGCTTGTTGTTGATGTCGGATTTTACCTTGTATGCGAAAATTTTAATCTTTAAAGTTTGACTTACCTATCATTTTCATGAGTGAGGAATATGATGTGACTCATATTTGAGCACATTTAGTCCCCGAATTAACCTCGTTCCCATGCTTTCTAGCATCTATTAAGGTCATTTCTTATCTTTAGTTCCCCATTTTGTATATTCCTTGAGGTTTTGAGTCCTTGGTTGGAGAGGATTGCTAGCCTTGTATTTATGGAGCAAAATGGAGCTAAATGGATCGCATCGAATGACCAAGCATCGAAGAGGAGACCAATACTAAAGGCCTAAGCAAATAAATCAAGTGAAATGGGCAATGATGAAAGATCCGTGCATCCCTAAGACAGTCCCCACAGATTGTTAGGTAGCCAAGAAAAAGAGAAGAACCCTGTCCTAGGATCCGGGTGTCCCGAGCTCAGGATGAGCGTCCCAGACCCAAGATCCGGGCGTCCCGAGTCCTAGCCCGAGCGGATCCCTTTACAGACCCGAGCATACTCAAACTCAGGACGCGTGTGTCCCTGGGGAGTTGCTACTCAGGCCGCGCATGTCCCTCGGGAGTTGCAAATTATCAAGCTTCTCTTAGGGTCTTAATCGCCATTTAACCCCTTAGTAACCCTAATCCTTGTACTTAATTGTAGTATAAATACCCTATTGTACTACCTAGATTAGCATCAAGCTTAGAATCAAGTACTAATCTCCTTCTAAATCTCTTAATTTAGTCTTAATCCAAGTTGTAATACATATTTTAATATTAATAACATCTTAATCTTTCCTTAATCTCTCAATTGTTCTTAGTTTTAGTGGGGTAATTAGAAGATTATTTGGGGTTTGTTGGAGGATTGACAACTCTCCATAAATAATCAAGTTTCCTTCTATTATTCTTTGCTTTATTATTTGGATCATCCCAAGTTGGTATAATCCCTTTTTACCTTTGCTTAATTATTGTTATTTCCATTACTTATTCATCATGTTTTGCTTTGTTAATATGATTGACATCCTTATTAGCATGTAAAACTTGATCATGAGTGAGTAGTTTCTTAAGCTAGGGTTAATGGGGAATTAGGGGAATCAATCATGGGATTAGGTCTATGCTTAATTTAATATGCTTTCATAATTGAATGCTTGATTGTTGTGATTTCAACCTATGCACATGTTATGTTTGATGAAATGCTAGACTATGAAACCTTGCATTTTTTACCCATCTCCCATCTTTTCAATGAGGCTTGTAAGATGTGGGATTTATCTGTATGCATCCCCTTAATTTTAAGGATTATAACGAAATTTATAATGATGAAACTAGTCATAAAATAAATTGCATAAACAAAATTGTAAAGGATTAAGAAATAACCTTCAGTCCTAGCAAAAACGGCCTAAGAACAATATCAAAGTTGATATTCGCCTATCAGTTGCACCCAAGACGATATGAGAAATGCCCTTTGATTTTGCTAGAATCGATGCAAAAATTAACTAATTAATTTTTAGGTTTTGTGTTTTTCTTTTGATGAGATAGAGGCAAGAATGGGAAAAGAATTAGGTTAAGAAAAAAAAAACCCCCACTCTCCTCTTATTGTCACCGAAATTAGGGAGAAAGAGGGAGATATTTTTTTCTCCTAAATTCGGCCCATCTGACCGAAATTAATAAGGAATATAATTTCCTTATTTTCGGTTATTCCAAAAATGTATAAAATGTGTTAAATATAAATTGTCATCTAGTGAGGATCGATCCCACAACCTCTTGGTTTGAGTACCCTCACTATTACCACTATGACACATTCATCTTGTTGATTAAATATAACCGATTACATTTAAGTACGAATTAACATATTAATTCGTCCAAGCTAACATTATATACATTAATTAAATATAACTTATTATATTCAATTTTACGAATTGACAGTTAATTCGTCTCAACTAATATTATTTAATCTTCATTAAATAATTGTCTCATCAACACATTGACTAACTGTTTAGTCATATAAGGCATCAATGTGATTACATTTCCATAACCACATCTCTCAAACACATCCTATAGGTGTGACCTTTAGGGACCAGTTGATCACCGCCATCTGTATGATAATAACGTCAAACTTTCTAGCAAGTCAACCGTTATTAGGTAATCGTTAATCAACTGGTTAAAATACGAAGTATACCCTTGTGAACCTGTAAGATATTTACAAATGTTATCACACTAATTTGTGGAGGACAAAAGCTCCAACAAACTCCCACTTGTCCTCACAAGTGTATGTGCGATAACCGATTCTCATATCCTAAAATTTCTCCCACTCAATGTAAAACAATTTGAAAATTCGTATCCACAAAGGTCGTATTTTACAAGCGATCATTATCAAGAGTGGTTTCCCCGACTAGAGAGTAACTTAACTGATAAACGAATCATCATTCGAGCATGGCCATGCATTTCAGTTACAACTCCTCGAGTGGCCCTGAGAAATAACTATACCTGATAATGGTTGGATATTTTCCTCAACTCGAATCCTGCCGATGTAAGCACAGTATGAAATGACCCAGAAAAAATCTACTTAGCCTCCGATTCACGGCAGACCGTGAGAAAGAAACCAAAGTCACCCAAAAACTGCCTTAATCTCAAGAGACAGTCGATAGTCAAAAGAATCGACTCTAGGAACACAATGGATGTCCTATCCACGACCTGGCACCGAATGTTTTTAAACATTTAGGACTCCATTACGTTGTCAAAAAAATTTGTCCTACGAGGTATCGTTATAATCTCGCATTTGTGATCGATCAGTCAACAGTTTGACTTATGGCTCGTTGAACCCACCATCAATCGACTGCACAAAATAATAGCCAGAGTTATCAGCTCATTAAGGCGATTACGGACCAAACAAAATATAATGTAATTCAGTTCACTTTGTGGCGTTCAAAGTTGTCAGTACAATCCACATGAAAAACAAAATATTATAATAAAACGATGAAGTTATAAATAGTATATGAAAAAGATAATGTATCAAATCCATAATCAACTACTACAAATCAGGAACAAGTTTAATTCCCATGGAAATAACGTGCCCTTCATGCTTATCAAAATTCAACGGTTTAGTGAGAGGGTCCGCGATGTTATCATCCGTCGCAATCTTGTCAATCACTATCTCTTCTTGCTCCACGTAATCACGGATCAGGTGAGATTTCCGATGTACATGTCTAGATTTGTTGCTAGACTTAGGCTCCTTAGCCTGGAAGATGGCACCTCTATTGTCACAATAGATGGTGATCGGGTCATTCGAACTAGGAACTATCGTAAGTCCTTGTAAGAATTGACGCATCCATATCGCTTCCTTAGCTGCTACCGAAGCGGCATAGTACTCGGATTCAGTAGTAGAATCTGCTACAACACTCTGTTTGGAATTCTTCCAGCTGACCGCAGCACCATTAAGAGTGAAGACGAACCCGAACTGAGATTTTGAATCATCTTGATCCGTTTGGAAGCTAGCATCTGCGTAACCGATTGCGCATAGCTTAGTATCACCTCCATAAGTCAATACCCTATCCTTAGTCCTCCGTAGGTACTTGAGGATATTTTTTACAGCTATCCAGTGTGTTTCACTTGGATTCTTTTGGTACCGACTTGTCATACTCAATGCATATGCCACGTTTGGACGTGTGCATATCATGTCATACATGATTGATCCTATTGCAGATGCATAAGGAACACGACTCATGCGCTCAATCCCTTCAGGCGTCGTGGGTGACTGAGACTTGCTCAACTGCATCCCAGACGTCATTGGAAGGTTCCTCTTCTTGGAGTTGGTCATGCTGAACTTCTCAAGAATCTTATCCAAATAAGACTCCTAACTAAGTGATAACGTCCGTCGTGATCTATCTCGGTAGATACGGATTCCCAAAATGCGTTGTGCCTCACCCAGATCTTTCATCTGGAAATGGTTCTTCAACCATTCTTTAACCGAAGATAAGAGAGGAATGTCATTCCCAATCAAGAGTATGTCATCGACATACAATATCAAGAATACAATCTTGCTCCCACTCGACTTGATATATAAGCATGGTTCTTCGACCGATCGAGTGAAACCATACTCTTTTATCACCTGGTCGAAACGATGATTCCAACTCCGAGAAGCTTGCTTAAGTCCATAAATGGAACGCTTAAGCTTGCATACTTTCTTAGGATGTTCAGGATCTATGAAACCTTCGGGTTGCACCATGTACAACTCTTCCTCCAAATAACCGTTTAAGAAGGCGGTTTTCACATCCATTTACCAAATTTCATAGTCATGAAATGCGGCAATCGCTAAGATTATCCGAATGGAACGTAGCATGACTACAGGTGCAAAAATCTCATTATAATGCAATCCGTGCACTTGAGTGAAACCTTTTGCCACTAGTCGTGCCTTATAGGTATCTGGTTGCGCGTCTACAGAACGCTTTATTTTGTAAAGCCATTTGCACTGTAGAGGTTTTACCTTATTAGGTAAATCAACTAGATCCCATACGTCATTCTCAAACATGGAGTCCATCTCGGATTGCATGGCTTCGAGCCATAGCTTCGAGTCGGAACAGGCCATAGCACCTTTATAGGTAGCGGGTTCATTACTCTCTAGGAGTAAAACGTCATTCTCCTCGACCATACCAATGTATATGTCCGGAGGATTAGAGACTCTACCCGATCTCCTAGGTTCCTCAGGAATATTAACCATATCATCAGTTGGAGGAACAACTTCCTCCATCCATTCCTCGATTGTTGGTTCTGGAATCTCCGACAGCTCGAAGGTTCTATTACTCGTCTTTTTCTCGAGAAATTCTTTCTCTAAGAACGTCGCACTAGCCGCAACAAAAACTTGATGTTCGGTAGGCGAATTGAAGTAATGACCAAATGTTCCTTTTGGATAACCTATAAAGTATGTCTTGACCGATCGCGGGCCGAGCTTATCCTCGTGTCTCCACTTGACATAAGCCTCGCAGCCCCAAACCTGAATAAAGGACAAGTTAGGGACCGTTCCCTTCCACATTTCATATGGAGTCTTGTCGACAGCTTTAGTCGGACTTCGGTTAAGTATAAGAGCAAACACAAAAGAGCAAAACCCCATAATGAATCAGGCACTACCGTGTGACTCATCATGGATCGAACCATATCAAGTAAGGTTCGATTTCTCCGTTCGGACACACCATTTAATTGAGGTGTTCCAGGTGGAGTTAACTGTAAAACGATTCCACAGTCTTTAAGGTGTTGATCAAACTCATTTGAAAGATATTCGCCACCCCGATCTGAACGGAGTGCTTTAACCTTTCTACCCAGTTGGTTCTCAACCCTGTTCTGGTATTCCTTGAATTTCTCAAAGGACTCAATTTTTTGCTTCATTAAGTAGACATATCCGTATCTACTCAAATCGTCCATGAAAGTGATAAAATATCTACAGCCATCTCTAGCGGTAATCGACATAGGTCCACAAACATCAGTATGTATGAGTCCTAATAGGTCACTAGCGCGCATTCCACCACCTTTAAAGGAAATTCGAATCACTTTGCCAATGAGACATGATTCACACGTGCCATATGAAGAAAATTCGAATGCGGCGCGTTTCTCATTTATGTGTCCCATTCGACAATGCCATAGATAGGTTTGATCTTTGTCACCAACCTTTAATTTCTTATTATTCATGTGTAATACTTCCATGGTTTGATCTAAGATGTAAATTCCATTCATGGAGACTGCTTTGCCATAAATCATTTCATTGAAAGAGAAAATACAGCTATTATCCTTTATTGAAAATGCAAAACCGTCTTTAGCAAGTACGGAAACAGAAATAATGTTCTTAGACAAACTGGGTACATAGTAACAGTTATTTAAAAATAACTCAAAACCACTAGGGAGTTGGATTACATATGTTCCCTTCGAGACGGCAGCAACTCGTGCTCCATTCCCGACTCGCGGGTCCACATCACCTTTTTAGAGAGGTATGATGTTCTTTATTAGGCCCTGCAAATGATTACACAGATGAGAACCACAACCAGTATCAAGTACCCAATTTCCGAAACTTGCATGGTTAATCTCTATCATATGAATATAAGATGACATACCAACAGGAACGACGCGGCGTGCTTTGATGTCCTCACGGTAGACGGGACAGCTCCTCCTCCAATGTCCAGTCTTGTGGCAATGGTGGCACTCAATGTCACCGCCCTTGCTCTTTGCCTTGCCCTGTGAGCCACTAGTCTCACCGGGCCCACTCTTACCGTTTCCTGGCTTTTTAAACTTTGGCTTACCTACAGCTAGGTCGCCATGAGCCTTGCCCTTACCTTTACCCTTGTTGGAAATCGTGAGAACATCCTGCTTCATGCTCCCACTCAATTTCATATCCTTCTCGGTCTATACGAGAAGGGAGTGTAGCTCATGAGGACTCTTTTTCAAGTCATTCATGTAGTAGTTCGCCCTGAAAAGGGCAAAACCATCATGAAGAGAATGAAGCATTCGGTCAATGACAATGCTCTCACTGATTTTGCAATCAAGTGCCTCCAGCTTCTCGACATTCTCAATCATGTGAAGAATGTGTGGGCTAACCGGTTGGCCCTTCTGGAGTTTCGCATCAAAGAAGCGACAGGTATGCTCATATGTAACGATTCTAGGTGCTTTTGAGAACTCGTTAGTGAGCGTGGTGAAAATCTTGTTCGCACCTTGGGCAATGAAGCGTCTCTGCAAATTGGTTTCCATTGCAAAGATGAGTACGTTCTTTATCGCACCCGCTTCCATAACGAAGTCACTATAAGCGAGTGACTCGTTGACTCCTGCATTGGGGCCTGGGTTTACGGTATTGGCTCGATTAAGTACACGAGCTTACCGTCGCAATGGCGACATTCCGTAGTCTTTGCCTCCCGATCCGCAAATTTGGACCCGTCGTTTTTCAGACGTGTGAACTGATTCATTTGGTCCATGAATATTTTCAGCCAGGACTCGCGTCCAAGTGTGGCACTAGGCATTTGGATTGCGTTATTTCCAGACATTTTGTTGTAACAGTAAAATAAACGTGTTCTACACTGCGAAAAGAAGAATAAACAATAAGCATGTGCATCGATTTTAATTTAAGTCTAATGATCTAATGTCATAACGCGAAGACTCAAAACATTTATACAATTAACCTTCTTCAAGAATTATATAAATGATCCCAAGACTCAATTATCTATAAATTGATAAGCCAACCTTTTGGCTAATTCTACTGTTAGAATTCTTGGTCGATAAATTTCTGTAAATTCTATCTTTAGTCCATCATAATCACGAGAAACTCTTCGGACTATAATGTTGAGATAAACTAAGGCAACACAAACTACTTACCCAACGTAGAAGGGGTCATATTATGCCTACCGACGAAGAAGGGATTTATAGTTGTTTGCCCTTATAAAGACTAATCTCAATTTTCGTTTTAGAGGAAGATCCCATCAACTTTATTTTAATTCATTTTAAGTGAACTAATATCTAGCATGCGTGAATGATTAAACTAAGATGATGGCTTAATAAACATGTGACATTTGTATGTCTATGAAAACTAACATACAACCTATATGTGTCAATTTTCATGCATTTTAGTAGGTGGTTTGGTTTTAGGCGGAATATGATGCATAAACTATCATGTGAATGAAAAGCAATAGGAATGAAAAACGTAAAAACAATAAAAAGTCCTAGTGTGACCTATCCTATCAAAATGAACATTAAATACAAATTTGGAATCCATCCTTGGACCCGAGAAGCTTGTCTCGATGTTCCATCTTGATCCATGTAGCGGGAGTGAGCTCCAATCTCCATTTTTAGTCTTCTTTGAAAATTACAATAAATAAATTTACATAATAAACCTATTTATTACATTCTAATTTCAAAACCCAAAAGAAAAATAAAGGAGATTCGAGATCTCATAATTACATAAAAATTATGTTTCCTTCATTAAGAAAACATAATTAACTAAGGCCACACTAAGTATTACAAATTACAACCGATTGCAAAAAAAATACGTAAATAAATTCATTCAACGATTCATTCAACAAAAATAAAATACATCAACTGAAAATAAATTAAACATACAAGACATAATTCTTTAATTATGTAGATTAATTTTATCCAAACCACCTATTTCATTGATTAAATTAAGTGACAATTCCTCAATTAATCACATTAATTTCAATCTTAATTCATATTAAACTTGTAATATGAATTTAATCCATCAATATTTTAAACTACTTTAAAATAATTAGGTATCTTTTAATTATGAACCGCTTCACAATAATTAATTTGCCAAAACAAAACAACAAAAAAAATTCTTTAAAATTTATCTCGGTGAAAACCGAAACAACCCAATAAAAGGCCTTTTCTCGGTTTTACAGCTAAAACCAAAAAAAAAACACAATTTTTTTTTTTTAATCTATCCAGACGTGAACAGTAACCGAGACGAATTTTTTTTTTTTTTATAACTCACGGTTTTCTGCAAAACCGAAACAAAAAAAAAATAATAATAATATCTCGGCAAACCCTAAAAACCGTGACAAAAAAAACAGAAAAAAAAATTTTTTTTTATGAACTGTTCACAGTGAACAGTAACAAAAAACAAAAAAAATCTCTTTTGCATTTGGCATAATGCCCTAATTGCAAAAACATGATATTGATGAACAAAAATCGTTTATTGTTGCTATTAACAAGATTGGCATATTCATCTTATAATTTAAACATGTAAATTTATGAAACATGATTCTAAACAACAATTTAGAACCATTTATGCCAAAAACAATATACCAAAAAACAATTTATCATCAATAAAACTTAAGCAATTCCATTTACATGTCAATTTAATTTCTATTAAATCAACACATCTACAAACTCATTATATTATCATTTTAACCCATTAAAACAATAATATTAATAAATCAAATGGAATCAAAACAATAAAACAAAAACATAACCGTCTGCAAAAAAATTTAAATCGGCATAAAAAAAAATTCCAGCCGTGGCAATTTTTTTTTTTTTTCGAAACCCAAAAATTGTTTACATCCAATTTTATGAAAATCATCAAAATAAAATTTGCGGCCTTGGCTCTGATACCACTTGTGGGATTTATCTGTATGCATCCCCTTAATTTTAAGAATTATAACGAAATTTATAATGATGAAACTAGTCATAAAATAAATTGCATAAACAAAATTGTAAAGGATTAAGAAATAACCTTCAGTCCTAGCAAAAACGGCCTAAGAACAATATCAAAGTTAATATTCGCCTATCAGTTGCACCCAAGACGATATGAGAAATACCCTTTGATTTTGCTAGAATCGATGCAAAAATTAACTAATTAATTTTTAGGTTTTGTGTTTTTCTTTTGATGAGATAGAGGCAAGAATGGGAAAAGAATTGGGTTAAGGAAAAAAAACCCTACTCTCCTCTTATTGTCACCGAAATTAGGGTGAAAGAGGGAGATATTTTTTTCTCCTAAATTCGGCCTATCTGACCGAAATTAATAAGGAGTATAATTTCCTTATTTTCGGTTATTCCAAAAATGTATAAAATGTGTTAAATATAAATTGTCATCTAATGAGGATCGATCCCACAACCTCTTGGTTTGAGTACCTTCACTATTACCACTATGACACATTCATCTTGTTGATTAAATATAACCGATTACATTTAAGTACGAATTAACATATTAATTCGTCCAAGCTAACATTATATACATTAATTAAATATAACTTATTATATTCAATTTTACGAATTGACAGTTAATTCGTCTCAACTAATATTATTTAATCTTCATTAAATAATTGTCTCATCAACACATTGACTAACTGTTTAGTCATATAAGGCATCAATGTGATTACAATTCCATAACCACATCTCTCAAACACATCCTATAGGTGTGACCTTTAGGGACCAGTTGATCACCGCCATCTGTATGATAATAACGTCAAAGTTTCTAGTAAGCCAACCGTTATTAGGTTATCGTTAATCAACTGGTTAAAATACGAAGTATACCCTTGTGAACCTGTAAGAGATTTACAAATGTTATCACACTAATTTGTGGAGGACACAAGCTCCAACATAAGATATAAGCCAACTCAAGCCTTGTTAGACCATGCATAGAGTTGAATAGGAAGAGACTAAGTCGACTTGTAGGTGTTGTAAAGTCTTGATCGACTCAGCTCTGGGACCTAAATCTTCCTAGGAATTGTATGACATACACTAACTCGATTCCATCACAATAATAAGTTGCTTGCTTCTATTTGAGAACATGTTTGTATGATCTATTTCCATGATTCCCTTATGAACCCATGATACCTTAGTGCCCTTAATCAATTGTTTACAAACCCCTTTAATTGCTTTACTTTGTTTTCATTAATTTACATTCATCTTGTTGACTAGTTTAGACCACATATCATCTCAACCCAATTTGTGACACCCTAAGACATAACTACTTGCAATTGAAATTTTAAATCGATACCCGTCCCTTGGGATCCGACCCCTTTACTTATCACTATACTAAGGGTAGTTTGTAAAGATATAAATTTTGTTTTGGTTGCAATAACGACTACGCTACACCAAAAATGGCGTCGTTGCCGGGGAAGGTGTTCAATTGATTTGTTTCTGTTAATTGTTTTTAGTTGTGTCTTTCTTTACCTTGGGGAAGTCAATCTCCTCAAGGTTGTTCTAATTGTTTTCTAGTTGTTTGATATTTTGCATGACTCGGAGATCATAAGGTAATCCATTACCTATTGATTTCGCGATTGAAAGGACCTTAACCAACAATAGAAGAGTTGCTAGAGGTACTTCAAGAGTTGTAGGTATTCGAGAGATTGTGGACATGCAAATAAATAACATTGAGTTTGTCAACCGTTTTGCAAGAGAAGGAGAAGATAACCCAATTCCAAAACAACCACAAAGTCAACCTACAATGCCTAAATTTTCATCTCATTCTATACCAACCGAGAAGAACCTACCAAACGGTAATCCTACACCACCACATTTAACCGGTAATTTCATTGCCAAATCCGCATTCATACAATTAGTTGAGAGAAGTCAATTTGGAGGGATGCCTAGTGAAGACCCTTGTAATACTACGGTTTTCTATGTCTATGGGTACTCTATCGAGTGGGACTTATTCTGTCGAGTAAGTAGCTTTTTACGCAAAACAGTAGTCTGACTATTGGTGACTCGATCGAGTAAGTCACTTACTCGATCGAGTAAGTGTGTTTTACGAGTTTATTTGGACGGGTTTTGTTAATAACACGAGATTAATATATAAACTTCCGTCATTATTTCTTAAACACTTTTTCAACATTCTTAACCTTTCAAAGAGATTAGAAGTTACGTTGTTCGCATCTCTCGCGTATTTGGCAAATCCCAAGGCTAGGGTTGTCGGATCATCTCGTTCTTTACGCCGTTGTGATCGTCGTGTCAAGGGTAAGTTCCTCGTATATTTTTTATAGCGTTTGGTTGAGTTTCATTAAAACCCTAATTGGGTGGGGGTTTTGGGTGTTTGGTGTAGTATTGGTGGTAATTGTATGTGTGTATGTTATAGGAGGAGGATTCGTAGAGGAGAGATTCTGATTAGCTGCTAGATCGTCTGTGGTGATTGCTATTCCAGGTAGGTTTTACCTACTCAGTATTGCTTACATAGTGTGGTTGGTGAATGTTGTTGATTGATTAATTATCGTATTTGAATTGGTTTTTGGTAATTAATGGTTGTGTAAGGTGATTATTGTATAACTGTCTGTGATCTTCGGGGTGCGTCCCTGGCTAAATGGAGTCACTTGCGGGAGTGGCTTCACGCCCTTTATTCGCCTTCTGTGGAACCCGCCATAGAAGGGATGTGCACATTAATGAACTTGGGTTTATCGCTCGGATGAGATGAACGGGGCTTAGGTGGGAACGGCTGCGGTCCCCCACTAGCGGTGTGAAATACTTGTTGCGATGGGTATTCTGGCAGGACTACACACTTTAGTGTGTAGTCAGGTGTGTGGTGATGTGATGGAGTTTGGGAATTGTTTTATTTGTAATATCGTTTTATTGCAGCTGTTTGTATTATGTGATCAGTACTAACCCCGTTTAAATGTTTTAAAAACTGTGGTGATCCATTCGGGGATGGTGAGCAGTTATTGAGCAGGTATGAGTTGATGCGCATGGGATAGCTGGGTTGAGTCATCACGATGCTATTTTAGAAGTCTTCCGCTGTGTCGAACATTCTCTTATTTTGTTTACTCGTTTGACAGTTTTGAGAATTTTTGTATTTTCATTTATCAGTTTCGGAGTTGGTTGTATCGCTTTAAACTTTATTATTATTAAAGTACGTTTCGTTATTGTCTATTTGATTATCATTGCCTCGAGTAACCGAGATGGTAGCATTCTCATGCCTTAAGTGGTCCTGGTAAGACACTTGGAGTATGGGGGTGTTACAAAGTGGTATCAGAGCGACGATCTTGAAACCTGTAACTAATGAACCTAATGAACATAGGGAGTCAAACTAAAATGAACCCGGGTAGGACTTGTTAGGAGCTAATGCAAAGACTTGGGAGACGTCCTAAAGTCGCGATCTCGCCCTACAACTTTGAACCGGTCACTCTGGGGTGTGTGTCGGGATCGTTATGTGTTTATCTTATGTGTTGTAAATCTATCTAGTAATGTGTTGTGTGAATTAGTGGATGCATGCATGTGGAGGATAGAAGATGTGTGGTGAAAAAGGATGATGATATGAGTATATATGTCGTTGATTGAATACATGAATTGCATGATAGTTGATTTATAACGTGGCTTATTAGAAACATGGAAGGGAAGTTATCTTTGTTTGTATGTATATAGATATCGTATATATGTTTGTAGTTTTGCATAAAAGTATAGATGGTTGGAAGCGTTGAGTTGAACATGCGGGTAGTATATGATTCAGCATGACTCGATCGAGTGGGGGGCACTCGATCGAGTAGGTGAGTGACTCGATCGAGTGGGTGTGACTCGATCGAGTGGGTTGTTTCATGTTTCTGGGCAGTAGTCTATTTTTAGGCACTCGATCGAGCAGGTTTGGGCACTCGATCGAGTGGTGTCAACTCGATCGAGTAAGTAGGTGGCTCGATCGAGTTCATTTTTGGCTGCTTTCTAGTCAGGTTCAGGAGTCGAGGCACTCGATCGAGTAAGTGGGCAACTCGATCGAGTGGCCTCAACTCGATCGAGTGGGTTGCGGTACTCGATCGAGTGGGTTTTACCCAGGTTGTTTTCGTGTTTTGAGATATGGGATGTATGTTCATGTTTACCTTTTCTTATATAGTTTCAAGATGCCGCCGAAAAGAACCGCGTTGTATGCCAGGGCTGAGAACCTGAGTGTGGATGAGATTGTTAAGATGTTGGAGCACCAAGATGCTCTTATAGAGGCTTTAAAGAAATTCGGGAAAGATAAAGAGATGGGGGCAGATTATGCCAAGATGAGTATACATATAGCGAGGTTTAATCCTAAAGAGTACATGGGCACGGGTGCGCCAATTCTGCTGGATAATTGGCATAGTGAGATGGAGAACATACTCAATTTGGTTCATTGCCCAGAGGAGCTTCGAGTGGAACAAGCTGCGTTCTACTTGAGGGAAGCAGCTGGAGAGTGGTGGGATAAAGTTAAGGTGAGTGCTCTGGACTTGTATGTGAAACAAGGGTTACCTGCTATACCTTGGGATAAGTTTAAGAAAGCTATGAGGCGAGAGTTTGTGTCGGAGCATGTGTGTAGCAAGATGAGAGAGGAGTTTGATGACTTTAAGATGACTTATGATATGACAGTTACTGAGTGTTATCACAAGTTCAACGAGAAATCTAGGTATGCAGAGGATATGGGGCTGAGTCAAGAGACTTTGGCATTGAGGTTTGAGAAGCGGTTGACACCTAAGATTATGGAGAAGTTGCCGGTAGGGTCCTTACAGATGTTAAGGAGGTATATAAGCGTGCCGGGAGAGCTGAGAGGTTGGTAGAGATGACTAAGGAGAACCGAGAGAGAGCTTCTAAGAAGAGGAAGGTTGAGAGTGAGGGTGGTGGTCAGTCTAGCTATAAGAGGGGTGGCCATAACCAGGTGAGAGCTTACTCTTCAGGTTCGGGGTTTAGTGGTGGAGCTTCTTACGGGCGTGGCCGTGGTGGTAGTAGCAGCAGTTGGGGTTTGTCTTGCTTTAACTATGGCGGTATAGGCCACAAGAGACACGGGTGTACCAGTGCTGTGAGCAGGGGTTTTCAGAGGCAGCCTCAGGGGAGTTTCTCACAGGGTCCATCTTAGAGCTATGCTAGTAACAGACCGGCTGGATCGTGGAATAGTTAGGGTGGTCAGAGTAACAACAATGGTGGGGCTAACCGCAATGGCGGTAATTTATACCAGAGACTGGCGACGAACAATAACAACCAGGGTCGGTTCTTTGAGCCGTCTACTTGACTAATCTAGTACTGTCCGGGAGGTGGACGAAAGACCGATGGTAAGTCATTCATGATGGAGGAGAAAGCAGCTGAGGATGATGCTCACATTATCACAGGTACTTTTCTTGTTAATGGAGTCTTTACCTTTGTTTTGTTTGATTCGGGAGCGTCACAGTCGTTTGTATCATCGAGTCATGCTAAGCTTTTGGGTTTGAGTGAGTATGAGTCTGTAAAAGAGGAAGTTTTTATACCGTCGGGTGAGTCTGTATCTTGTGGGACGTTGTATAGGCGTGTGTCTATGATTGTTGGGCAGGTCAACTTACCAGTGGACTTGTTAGAGTTTCCTTTAGATGGTTTTGAGATGATAGTTGGCATGGACTGGTTAGGTAAGTATAAGGCTAAGATAGACTGTCATCAAAAGAGAGTTTCTTTAAGGGGTCCTAAGGGGATTAGTGTGTCTTATCGTGGGTTTGTTGTCAAACCCAAAGTTAAGTTGTTTACAGCAGTGACCTTGAAGTCTTATCTTGTGCCATGTGAGAGACCATAGTATGGAGAGTCCGACAGTTGAGCAGATACCAGTGGTGGGAGAGTTCCCAGATGTTTTTCCAGATGAGATACCGGGTTTGGCACCGAAGAGGGAGATAAATTTCAGTGTTGAGTTGAAACCGGGGACGGGGCCAATCTCTAAGGCACCGTACCGCATTGGTCCTAAGGAGTTGGAAGAGCTGAAGAAACAGCTAGATGATCTGATTGAGAAGGGATACATTAGACCTAGTATATCACCATGGGGAGCACCACTCTTGTTTGTGAAAAAGAAAGATGAGAGTTTGAGAACCAAGTGGTGTTAGTCCAGTGGTAGCTGGGTTAAACCTTGAAGCTTGCAGAAATGCAGGAGTTGAGAGGTCCCAGGTTCGACTACCAGCTGGGGCGATGATCACTTGGCCACTGCAGCCCCCGAAAGGGGTGGCTTACATGGTCCATGTGGTGGTGCGGGAATGCATGGGCCCGGGGGGGACTCAACCCCCTCGTCATCAAAAAAAAAAAAAAAAGATGGGAGTTTGAGGTTATGCATCGATTATAGATACCTGAACAGGGTTACCGTGAAGAACAAGTATCCTTTGCCGAGGATAGATGATTTGTTTGATCAGTTGAACGGTGCAGCAGTCTTTTCTAAGATTAATTTGAGGTTGGGTTATCATCAGGTGAAGATTCGGGATGAGGACATACCAAAGACAGCTTTTACATCTAGGTATGGCCACTATGAGTATGTTGTAATGCCGTTTGGGTTGTCCAATGCATCTGCAGTGTTTATGGATTTGATGAACCGGGTCTTCAGTCAGTTTTTGGATCGATTTGTGGTGGTCTTTATCAATGATATCTTAGTCTACTCTATGACTAAGGAGGAGCATGGGGAGCATTTGAGGATAGTGTTGCAGACTTTGTGAGACAATCAGTTATATGCAAAGTTGTCTAAGTGTGAGTTCTGGTTAGAGGAAGTTGTTTTTCTGGGACATGTGATTTCAAAGAAGGATGTTGTTGTGGATCCTGCAAAGATAGAGGCAGTTACTCGGTGGGAAGCACCAAAGAATGTGGCAGAGATCAGGAGTTTCTTGGGTTTGGCAGGGTACTATTGTCGGTTCGTGAAGGACTTTTCCAAGATAGCTAGACCTATGACAGCGTTGATGAGAAAAAAGAATAGGTTTCGTTGGGATGAAAGTTGTGAAACGTCATTCCAAACATTAAAGGAGCGTTTGACCACAGCTCCAATCTTAGCATTACCTGAAGGGAGTGAGAACTTTGAGGTATATACAGATGCCTCAAAGAATGGTTTAGGGTGTGTGTTAATGTAGAACGGGAAAGTGATTGCCTATGCTTCTAGGCAATTGAAGCCTTATGAGGAGAATTATCCGACACATGATTTGGAGTTGGGTGCAGTTGTGTTTGCTCTCAAGATTTGGAGGCACTATCTTTATGGGGCAACCTTTAAGGTGTTTTCAGATCACAAGAGTCTCAAGTACATATTTACTCAAAAGGAGTTGAACATGAGACAAAGGAGGTGGATGGAGTTGATTGGGGATTATGACATGGATATTATATCCCATGAAGGGAAGGCTAATGTGGTTGCAGATGCCTTGAGCAGGAAGAGTGTGCATTCTCTTTGCACACCTATGTCTTTGATGAGATTGAGAGATGAAGTAGGGAAGATGGGGATACATATGATACAGAGAGGGGATGCTAGAGGGGATTTGACAGTGGAGCCAGATCTTTATGATGATATTCGCAGGAAACAGGCTTTGGATACTAAGATTGAGGAGTGAAGAGCTGGAGTAGAGAAAGGGACAGTGTCTATATTCTCTATTCATACAGATAACAGTGTAAGATTCGATGGGAGATGGTATGTTCCTAGTGATGAGGAGTTGAAAAAGATGATCATGACAGAGGCTCATTGCACACCATATTCAGTACATCCAGCCGGTGACAAGCTGTATAAAGATTTGAACAAGACTTTCTGGTGGCCTGGATGAAGAAGGAAACAGCTGAGTTTGTGGCTCGTTGTTTGACATGTCAGAGAGTTAAAAGGGAGCAGCGACGACCACAAGGTAATATTCAATCTCTTGAGGTACCTGAGTGGAAATGGGAGTCCATCTATATGGATTTTATCGTGGGTTAGCCGAGGAGTCAACAGAGTAATAATATGATATGGGTTATAGTAGATCGTCTGACCAAGTTAGCTCACTTTGTGCCGATGAAGGATAATTGGACCAAGATACAGTTAACTTTGGCATATAGGAAGCATGTGGTTCGTTTGCATGGGGTGCCTAAGGATATAGTGTCCGATAGAGATGCGAGGCTCATATCACGGTTTTGGAAAGAGTTGCAGGAGTTTATGGGAACTACCTTGAAGATGAGTACTGCATTTCATCCTGCGACAGATGGCCAGACAGAGAGGACCATCAAGACTTTAGAGGACATGTTGTGAGCTTGTGTTATGGATTTTGGTGGTAGCTGGAAGGAGAGATTGGATTTTATTGAGTTTTCTTATAACAACAGCTATCACACCAGTGTTGGTATGGCACCGTTTGAGGCTTTGTATGGGAGGAGATGTAGGAGTCCAATTTGCTGGGATGATAGAGCTGAGGCAGTGGTTTTAGGACCACAGATGGTACAAGAGATGGTTGAACAGTTTAAGCTGATTAGACAAAAGATGAAAGCGGCTTAGGATCGACAAAAGAGTTATGCAGATTTACATCGTCGTGACATAGAGTTTTAGGTTGGGGACAAGGTCCTTTTGAAAGTGTCTCCTATGCGTGGGGTCATGAGATTTGGTAAGAAAGGGAAACTGAGCCAGAAATTCATCGGACCATATGAGATTTAGGATCGTGTGGGTGAGGTTGCTTACCGGTTAGCCTTATCAGCTGCTTTGGATAGACCAGCTGCTTTGGATAGACCAGCTGCTTTGGATAGAGTGCATAATATGTTCATGTGTCTCAGCTGCGGAAGTATGTGTTTGATCCTTCACATGTGTTAGATGTAGAGAACATCGAGTTGGATGAGTCCTTCTCTTATCTTGAGGTGCCGAAACAGATTCTTGATCGCAAGGTTAGGAAAACAAGACATGGGGAAACGGTGTTGCTTAAGGTTCTTTGGTCTAATCATGAGGTTGAGGAGGCTACTTGGGAGGCGGAGGAGGCTATGAGGGAGCGGTATCCGTCCCTTTTTGTTCAGGTATGTGTGGCTACGGGGATGTAGCCATGTTTTTTTTAGGGGGTTAGGAGATGGTCGCATAGAGTTTTTATATGTTTTATGTTGGCTTTAGTACAGTTAGTAGTTGTCTTGAGTCGGTTTGAGTGTTGTTTTGGGAGGTGTGTTTTGAGTTTTGTTTTGAGTTTTGGTTATGTTGTTGGGTCGGAGTGGTGATAGTGTGTTTTGTTTTCGTCTATGGCTTGAACTTCGGGGACGGAGTTCTTTTTAAGGAGAGAAGACTGTAATACTACGGTTTTCTATGTCTATGGGTATACTCTATCGAGTGGGACTTATTGTGTCGAGTAAGTAGCTTTTTACGCAAAACAGTAGTCTGCCTATTGGGGACTCGATCGAGTAAGGGGCACTCGATCGAGTAAGGGGCACTCGATTGAGTAAGTCACTTACTCGATCGAGTAAGTGTGTTTTACGGGTTTATTTGGACGGGTTTTGTTAATAACGCGAGATTAATATATATACTTCCGTCATTATTTGTTAAACACTTTTTCAACATTCTTAAATCTTTCAAAGAGATTAGAAGTTACGTTGTTCGCATCACTCGCGTTATTGGCAAATCCGAAGGCTAGGGTTGTCGGATCATCTTGTTCTTTACGTCGTTGTGATCGTCGTGTCAAGGGTAAGTTCCTCGTATATTTTTTATAGCGTTTGGTTGAGTTTCATTAAAACCCTAATTGGGTAATGTTGGGGGTTTTGGGTGTTTGATGTAGTATTGGTGGTAATTGTATGTGTGTTTGTTATAGGAGGAGGATTCGTAGAGGAGAGATTCTGATTAGCTGCTAGATTGTCTGTAGTGATTACTATTCCAGGTAGGGTTTCCCTACTCAGTATTGGTTACATAGTGTGGTTGGTGATTGTTGTTGTTGATTGATTATTTATCGTATTGGAATTGGTTTTTGGTAATTGTTGATTGTGTAAGGTGATTATTGTATAACTATCTGTGATCTTCGGGGTGCGTCCCTGGCTGAGTGGAGTCACTTGCGGGAGTGGCTTCATAACTATCTATGATCTTCGGGGTGCGTCCCTGGCTGAGTGGAGTCACTTGCGGGAGTGGCTTCACGCCCTTGATTCGCCTTCTGTGGAACCCGCCACAGAAGGGATGTGCACATTAATGAACTTGGGTTTATCGATCGGACGAGATGAGCGGGGCTTAGGTGGGAACGGATGCGGTCCTCCACTGGCGGTGTAGAATACTTATTGTGATAGGTATTCTGGCAGGACTGCATACTTTAGTGTGTAGTCAGGTGTGTGGTGATGTGACGGAGTTTGGGAATTGTTTGATTTGTAATATCGTTTTATTGCAGCTGTTTGTTTTATGTGATCAGTACTGACCCCGTTTAAATGTTTTAAAAACTGTGGTGATCCATTCGGGGATGGTGAGCAGTTATTGAGCAGGTATGAGTTGATGCGCATGGGATAGCTGGATTGAGTCATCACGATGCTGTTTTAGAAGTCTTCTGCCATTCTCTTATTTTGTTTAGTCGTTTGACAGTTTTGAGAACCTTTGTATTTTCATTTATCAGTTTCGGAGTTGGTTGTATCGCTTTAAACTTTATTATTATTAAAGTACGTTTCGTTATTGTCTATTTGATTATCATTTCCTCGGGTAACCGAGATGGTAGCATTCTCATGCCTTAAGTGGTCCTGGTAAAGCACTTGGAGTATGGGGTGTTATAACCCTCATTTACATATGGAGACTTTTTGTGACTATTGTGATGCAATTTCTCAAACCGGAGTTACTCAAGACCAAATCCGATGGGTATTGTTTCCTTTTTCCTTGATCGGTTGATAGGTGATGTCGTCGGGTCACATCAAATCAAACACATTTATAATACTCAACAAACAACTAGTTAGTGGTAAGTCGAGGTCGATCCATGGGACGGTGTGCTTTGGGTTCTAAGTCTATCTATCTCAATTTATGCTAGTGTCACAATTTGTTTGGGTTTGTAGTTGTGTTCTAAACTAATGCAAGCAATAAAGTAAGCAAACAATAAAAGAAGGATGTAAACAATTGATTAAAAGTGCTAGGATATCATGGGGTCATAGGGGATTCATGGTGTTGATCATACAAACATGTTTACAAAGTTACAAGCAATTATTGTTGTAAAGGAACCGAGTTGGTTTATGTCTTACGGTTCATAGGAAGAGTTGGGTCCCGGAGCCGAATCGATTAGATTGTACAACACCTACAAGTCGACTTACTTTCCTCCTAATCAACTTCTATGCATGGTCTAACAAGACTCGAGTTGGTTTATATCTTACAAGTCAAGTTGAATAGATAAGAGATGGTTGTAAATGCAAGGATTCATAGGCTTAGCATTTCATCAAACATAACATGTGCATAAAGTTGACATCACAACAAGCAAGAAATTTAATTATGAAAACATATTAGATTAAGCATGATTAATCCCATGTTGGTTTCCCCTAATTACCCACTAATCCTAGTTAAGAGACTACTCACTTATTATCATGGTAAACATGTCATTAATGGTGTCAATCATCACAACAAGTATAAACATGATAATAGAATGAAGAAATGAACAATAAAGAGTAAAGGGTAAAAGAATTATACCAAACTTGAAATGATTCCAAATAATAAAGCAAAGAATAAAAGAAGAGAACTTGATTGATTGATGGAAGGTTGTCAATCTCCCAATAAACCCAATAATCTTCAATTACCCAATAATAATAAACTAGAACAATAATTAAGGAAAGATTAATGTGTAATTTTGTGGAAAGATTGAGATTAATCTATTCTAATCTACTCCTAATCTAATCTAAAGAAGGATTGAATTAACCTAATGAAAACTTGATTCTAATCTAAAAATTTCCTTATTTGATTATTACAAATGGGGTATATATAGTAGAGATTAGGTGCATGAATTAGGGTTAACTAAGGGTTTAAATGACGATTAAGTCCCTATTTGAGGAAATGCCGGTCTTTTTTGGGAGAGTCCGGTCTCTAGGGAGACTCCGGTCTCTAGAAAAAGATGTGCATCCTTCCTTAAAGTTTGAAGAAGACGAAATGGGTCTGCCTGGGAATCCGGGCGTCTTTAGCACGGGACAGGCGGATTTGGTGATTTCTGCCCGGGCGTCCAGGGGGTGAAGACGGGCGGATTGTTGGGAAGACGGGCGGATTGGTCTCGGGACGCTCGGATTCTGGGCTGTGTATTTATCTTTTCTTTCTGTCTAGCAATCCGAGCGTCTTGAGGGGAAGACGGGCGGATTGTTGGGAAGACGGGCGGATTCCTTCAGGGGACGAGCGTCTTCAGTCTCGGGACGAGCGGATTGGCGAACAGCTTCTTTGTTTGAGCTCGGATTGTAAAACGGACGTCATTTTCTCATCCGGACTCCTATTGGAGTGATTCAAAAGCCTAGATCACTTGTTTTTTCGACGCCGTTCCATCTAGCATATTTTCAGAGCCAAAGGAGCAACCCTTGGTTCGGTTTTTGAGCGATTTCTTCTTGTAATGCCTTCCCTCTCGTCATTCTTACTTTTAACCCTTTGATCCTTCTATATACACTTTATTCCTACATCTTTGGTCATCATTCTTGCCTCCTCTTCATACTAGTCCATCTAATATCATCAATAAGCTTCCAAATATGCACTAAAGACGGGAATTTCCGCCTTATTATCTCCTTTTCTACAAAACATATGAAATGCGATAGAAAAGCAAATAGGAAGGTTTTGACGGATAAAATGGCCATGGAATGTTATAATAGTATGCAAAATAGGCTCAATTAGGGGACTAAATGTGTGCAAATAATGTTCACATCAAATATCCCCAAACCGAACCTTTACTCGTCCCGAGTAAAGAGGTGACAAAAACTAGACCTTTATTTAAGCTAATCTACTAATATAACCGATGTGAGATAATTAGCGGGTCTCACTCCGCCCCTTCAACTCACAACAAGACAACCATGAGGTAGGATGCCTTCTTGCAAGGCAAGGTGGGTCTTGCCAAAATGGCGACACATCCAAACATTAAGCACACAAAACAAGTAATGGATGCATCTACAAAAGAATAGCCACTTTCCTCATCTAAGTGGCGGAAATTATCTACAAGGGAATCAATTCAAGGGTACACACTCCTTCATAGATGCAATTTCTTCAAACTACTAAGCCTAGAAGGATACCAATAAATCACCTCCAAATTGTGTCAAGCTAGGGTACCTTTGTCCTCAATCGTTAAATGCTTTTGTCAAGAATAGACTCCCTATGGTGTTAGAAACACTGGAGGATCGCGGAATTCCCCCTCTTGCCTAGACAAGAGGAAGGGTCTTCCCCTCTCTACCATGCACAAAAAATGGATACGATGGATAAAGAGATCGATAGAATTTGAGTTTCATTTTGGGAGTTTGCTTTTGTTGTTTGTTTTTCCTCCCAATTTCTTGTGGCATATAACATTTGAGAACACTTTCTTGCCATTTCTTTTGATGTTTGGCATTTCAATACTTGACAACTTTCAACTTTTCTTTGCATTTCTTTTTGAACATTTTCAAAGTCACCCCATATGTAGTGAGGGTGCCTTATATTTGAAGCTTTAGGAGTTCTATTTTTGCTCCTCTTTTCATTTGATGTATTTTTTGCAAACTTTCTTTCACTTTTCATTTCATTTAACTCAAATTGATTTCTTTTTGTGCCCATTCCCTTTGATGACAAAAATGTGGTAGAACATGGATGATGGATGGTTGCATGGTTTCAAGGGTCACCTTGGAATAAACGGTAGCCAAGGAGTTATCACACCACAAGGTACTCTTGACTAGGCCTTAATCCATGGGTCAAAGGATACTAGCATGACACATCCTAGGGTGTCTTACAAGTATTCTAACAAGCAAAGTCTTAAGAAGAAAAAGCATCTACTAGAGCCTATATACACTTGTCAAGTTTCTCAAGTAGACGGTTTCACAAAATTTTTCTAACATGCAAACTACATGCCATGATGCAACTAACATTTATACATCCTAATGCATATGCTTCTACCAACTAATATGCCAAATAATCTAAATGCAATCCTAAATTCACATTGTTTATACCGCATCAATCAAAATAAAGCCACATAGTCATTAACATAAAGAGGAAAAAGGAGATTGGAAAGATCATACCACGCGGTCTTCATTATCCTCATGTCTCGGATGTGGCGTAATCAATTAATGTGAACAAGGATGGACAAACACAATATATACAATACAATATATACAAGACTACACTACAAAGAAAATGAACTTGTTTTTGGGTTTTGAAATTTTCAAATTTTTATGGGTTTTTGTCTTATGAAATTAAAGGACATATTTTTGTGATTTTTCGAAATTTTTCAATTTTTATGCATTTTTGGAATATAAATTCTCATCCCCCACTTTATTTTGGACATTGTCCTCAATGTACATGTAGGAGTAGGAATAAAAATGAAAACATGTTTTTGGATTTTTTTTTTTTTTTTTTTTTTTGATTTTATGGAAATTGAAGTACAAATACAATGATATGATATGGATGAATGCATGCTCTAACTAAATGCAATTCTATATGACATATATAACAAATGAATGCAATCTAAACTATATTATATGATGCATGTTTTCTAGTAAACTATGGTCACCTATGATCAAACCTCCCCAAACCGATTTAAACACTATCTCTAGTGTAGAAAAGAATAGGATTGGTCATTAGTGACTATGCATGAATTTTAGTCTATATGCAACTATCTACATGAATCATGTGAGATATATACAATGCAAACTAATCTAAATGAACTAACTAATGCAAATGCAATATGAAATATAATACAAATGCAAGCTAAATGTATATGTATATAACTAAATGCAAGTGTAAATGTAATGCAAAGTGAAAGGAAAGGATATCTTACAAATGGTGGTTTGAGGGAGGACTCCACCAAACTCATTCCTTGTTGCCATGATTATTGATGTTGTCCATGTTGCTTAATGCTCTCAACAACCAGTCAAAGGCTTTTGAATGGGCTTCATATAAGCACAAATAGGAGATTGGCGATGTCAAAACGTAGTTTAGCCATCTTGGCTTGGAATAGAACTTGCCGAACACTCTCCCATTTGTTTTGCCCTTGGCATTTGGCTTCTTCCAATGCTTCAAACCAACAAGCACATGATTCTTGTCAATACAATGTATGAAGTATTGCCCATATTCATCCGGAGGCTTCCACTCTTTACCATCTCTTTCAAATTCTATGATGATAGAGCATTGATTCATCAATCCTTAAATAGTAGAAGGAGAGTTCTCATTTCTTTGATGAGGGTATAGTTGAAGGATAAGATGTGGAGGAGTCAACTTCTCACCATTGAGGTCATTCATGCTTTCATTATCTTCACTTTCTTCTTGACCCTCCTTAGAACTTGAACCATTTCCAAAGAAAAGAGCTTCAATTTCTTCCAAACTATGATCAAAGATGCCAACATCATAGTTTTCCTCTTGACCTCTCAATTCCCCAAAGATTGCAAGTTCAAATTCATCAACCTCTTCTTTCCAAGTTTTACCTTCACTCCCATAAGTGCTAAGGGAGCACGCTTCCTCTACATGGGTCATAGAGGGAAATTGTGGTGGGAGGTCTTCCTCATCATCATCATCATAGGTATCCCAAATTGGAGAAGCAAGGCTAGTGTGTGAGCTAGATTCATTAGACAATTTAGACAAAGTGCTTGTCTCATAATTGGCCTTCAACTCACATTCATCATTGCTCTCCACCCCAACTTCATCATGCTTCAATTCATCATCCACTCTTGGTCCATAATCAATCAAGCACTCCCTTTCCTCAAAAGTAACATCTTCATATTCACATCTATCATGAATGTTTGTAAAGTTGGGTACAAGTTGGAATATGGGGTGTTCAATACTTATGAATTTAGAAGGTGGTGGGGTATTCACAAGAGTAGCTTCATAATGCCATCCAAATTCTTCTTCACCCTCATTATTTTCCCCTTCTTCTTCATTTAGCATTTGGTTGGCTTCCATTTGGGCAATTTTATTTGCCAACTTCTCACCATTAGTAACAATGTTTTTGAGAACATTGTCCATAGCTTGGCTCTCTTCTAGCATTCACATGAAGAGATTTTGTTGGTCCCTTAACATTTGGAGAACCACACTTTGCATGTCAAGATTATGCTCATTCTCTTGTACTGGGTACATGGGAATTTGGTGGTATGGGTGTTCATTGTAGGATGACATTTGGCATTGATTGTAAAGTGGGTTTTGGGAGGGTGGTTGTTGTGGATGTTGGATGTGGGGGTTTTGGTAAGAAAAGTCAGGGTAGTGGTTAGGACTTTCATTGTATGAGTTGTAAGGTAGGTTTGTTTTGACTTCCTCCACAAACTCCCCATACCTATGGTAGTCATACTCAAAAGATCCACCACATACTCCATGTGCCAAGCCTTCGGTAATTATCATAGCTAGGACCAAGATATAACTACAAACAAGGAAACTACAAGAAAATGGTAAAAACAACCTTGAGGAACAAGTTCCTCAAGGATAAGGCACAATTAAGAATAGACAAACAAGTGAGAACTTAATCACATAGCACCATCCCCGGCAATGGCGCCATTTTGATGGACAAGAGTTGGTCGTCACACATCCAATCAAACACATTTATAATACTCAACAAACAACTAGTTAGTGGTAAGTCAAGGTCGATCCATAGGACGGTGTGCTTTGGGTTCTAAGTCTATCTATCTCAATTTATGCTAGTGTCACAATTTGTTTGGATTTGTAGTTGTGTTCTAAACTAATGCAAGCAATAAAGTAAACAAGCAATAAAAGAAGGATGTAAACAATTGATTAAAAGTGCTAGGATATCATGGGGTCATAGGGGATTCATGGTGTTGATCATACAAACATGTTTACAAAGTTACAAGCAATTATTGTTGTAAAGGAACCGAGTTGGTTTATGTCTTACGGTTCATAGGAAGAGTTGGGTCCCGGAGCCGAATCGATTAGATTGTACAACACCTACAAGTCGACTTACTTTCCTCCTAATCAACTTCTATGCATGGTCTAACAAGACTCGAGTTGGTTTATATCTTACAAGTCAAGTTGAATAGATAAGAGATGGTTGTAAATGCAAGGATTCATAGGCTTAGCATTTCATCAAACATAACATGTGCATAAAGTTGACATCACAACAAGCAAACAATTTAATTATGAAAACATATTAGATTAAGCATGATTAATCCCATGTTGGTTTCCCCTAATTACCCACTAATCCTAGTTAAGAGACTACTCACTTATTATCATGGTAAACATGTCATTATTGGTGTCAATCATCACAACAAGTATAAACATGATAATAGAATGAAGAAATGAACAATAAAGAGTAAAGGGTAAAAGAATTATACCAAACTTGAGATGATTCCAAATAATAAAGCAAAGAATAAAAGAAGAGAACTTGATTGATTGATGGAAGGTTGTCAATCTCCCAATAAACCCAATAATCTTCAATTACCCAATAATAATAAACTAGAACAATAATTAAGGAAAGATTAATGTGTAATTTTGTGGAAAGATTGAGATTAATCTATTCTAATCTACTCCTAATCTAATCTAAAGAAGGATTGAATTAACCTAATGAAAACTTGATTCTAATCTAAAAACTTCCTTGTTTGATTATTACAAATGGGGTATATATAGTAGAGATTAGGTGCATGAATTAGGGTTAACTAAGGGTTTAAATGACGATTAAGTCCCTATTTGAGGAAACGCCGGTCTTTTTTGGGAGACTCCGGTCTCTAGGGAGACTCCGGTCTCTAGGGAGACTCCGGTCTCTAGAAAAAGATGTGCATCCTTCCTTGAAGCTTGAAGAAGACGAAATGGGTCTGCCTGGGAATCCGGGCATCTTTAGCACGGGACGGACGGATTTGGTTATTTCTGCCCGGGCGTCCAGGGGGTGAAGACGGGCGGATTGTTGGGAAGACGGGCGGATTGGTCTCGGGACGCTCGGATTCTGGGCTGTGTATTTATCTTTTCTTTCTGTCTAGCAATCCGAGCGTCTTGAGGGGAAGACGGGCGGATTGTTGGGAAGACGGGCGGATTCCTTCAGGGGACGAGCGTCTTCAGTCTCGGGACGAGCGAATTGGCGAACAGCTTCTTTGTTTGAGCTCGGATTGTAAAACGGACGTCATTTTCTCATTCGGACTCCTATTGGAGTGATTCAAAAGCCTAGAACACTTGTTTTTTCGACGCCGTTATATCTAGCATATTTTCAGAGCCAAAGGAGCAACCCTTGGTTCGGGTTTTGAGCGATTTCTTCTTGTAATGCCTTCCCTCTCGTCATTCTTACTTTTAACCCTTTGATCCTTCTATATACACTTTATTCCTACATCTTTGGTCATCATTCTTGCCTCCTCTTCATACTAGTCCATCTAATATCATCAATAAGCTTCCAAATATGCACGAAAGACGGGAATTTCCCCTTATTATCTCCTTGTCTACAAAACATATGAAATGCGATAGAAAAGCAAATAGGAAGGTTTTGACGGATAAAATGGACATGGAATGTTATAATAGTATGCAAAATAGGCTCAATTAGGGGACTAAATGTACGCAAATAATGTTCACATCATCGGTACCGCAAAGTAATGGTTGAAGAGCCTAGACAAGGCTACCCTTGGTATTGATTCATGGAAGAAGTTAGCACTTGCCTTCTACAAGAAATTCTATCCTCCGGAGAAGACTAACATGTTGAGAGCCCAAATCATCGGGTTGAAGCAAAGGGATGAAGAATCATTATATGAAGTAATACGTGCATTTTATATAGTCTTTTTAGGCCTTTTCATGCACGTATTTCCATGCTTTTATCGTAGTTTATGCTATGAAATGCCCCGAATATGCTACTTTGGTTTGTTGTGTCTTATTTGCAGGAATGAACCATAAAGTAGTGAAATCAAGCCTTTTACCATCCGTTTAGCATGAATTTGGAGGAAGAGTGAATTTGGAGCTGGAATGTAGCTATTTTGAGATGCGCAAAGAAGTAAGATAGCTAGGCGAGCAAAGGAAGAACTTCAAATTGCTAGTGCCTACTTTGAAGAGCCATATCTCGAGTTCGACAACTGATATTCAGGTGATTCTAATTGGAGATGAAAGCCTATCCTCTTAGCTTTCCAACGCCACCGGAATCGCCCTGTTTGCCCAAGTAACGAAGAAATGGCAGCCGTTTGTAGTTCAGTGCGTAAAGCAGGAAATTGTTGCTGGAAAGTACTCGATCGAGTACAATTTTACTCGATCGAGTCTTTTTTCTACTCGATCGAGTAGTTCCATTTTAGGATTTACTCGATCGAGTAGATTTTCTACTCGATCGAGTGGTTTAAGCTTTAGTTTACTCGATCGAGTGGTTTTAAATCACTCGATCGAGTGGATTCTCTTATGGGCTTGGTCTTTTTAGTTTTATTCCGTCATTAGGTCAAATAAATCCTATTTTCTTATAAATAGGAAGTTAGGACATCATGTTTAGGAGGCTTCTCCTCTCGGATTTTACCATACAATATCAGACGATAATTTTCTACTGTTCTTTGTTTCCTCTCTTTCCGGATTTATTACTGTAACTCTTTCTCTCCCTCTTCTCCTTAATTTATTTAATGGTTATTGTTCTTCCTTCCTTTATTCTTGTTCTTCTTTATTCTATGTCTAGCTAAATTCCTCTTCTAGGATTAGGTGATTCAATAGACCGATGTTAATTGCTAATTAGGTTATTAGATCTGTCGTTGTAGTTAGGTCTATGTTGTTAATCGCTGCTATAACTGTATCCTGCTAGTTGATTCGAAGCAATTAGCCTCTTAATATTGGTAAGCCTTGACCTAGACCGAAAGGTTGGAAGGGGTGAGACCTGCAGTGAATAATAGGATGCTTTAGTGAGGGCGAAAGTTAAGCTAATAGCATTGTAGGGCGAATTGAGACTGAAAGGAGATATTCACTGCCCCTTAGACCAACACATCGACTGATCTGTTACCTTAACTGCAATTGACTGACGTTCATTGATGATCCGAAATCCTAGTTCCCTTCTCTTACTGTTCATTTCTCTTATCTTTATTTCTCTTGCCTTAGTCTCAGTAGTTTAGTTAAATCAAATCAAAACCCCCAATTGTGACATTAGACAGACCAAGTAGAGACAAGTGAATAGTGACCGCCTCCTGTGGAGATCGACCCTACTTACCGACTTCGTTAGTAGTATCTAGGTATTTTATTTTTGGTACATAACGACCGTATCAAATTTTGGCGCCGTTCACGGGAGGCAACTACTTTATTTATTTGTTTAATTAATGCATTTTTTTTAGCCTCAAGGGATTTTTCCCTTGAGGCCGTTCTAATCTTTTCTTTAGTGCTGTTTTGATAGGCCCTACAGGTCCTACCTAGACAGTTCTAGGTGAAAGATCGTCAAAGGGAAGGCTTGAGTACCTTTGACCCATCACCTATGTCCCATTATATGGCACGGTGATTTATCTGCGGAGATGTAGTCTTTGCTTGAGCACAATGCAGTTCTTTGTATGGCAGAAAATGACGCGGTCTACGAGTTCAAGCTTTGGGGACGTGTTAGCCATTCCCATGTAGTTGTGCCGCCACATCTACCCTATCAATGGCCACCGCAACAAGACCCTCCTGATATACAGAAAGAAGAGGTTGCGGAGCTGAAATCTCTGTTGGAAACACTTGTATCCAAAAGGCAAGAGTGTGATAGACGTATGGAAGGTCAACTCATTGAGCTGGAGTCCCAAATAGCTCGACTAGTCTGCTTTGAGTCGGATAATAGGCAACCGTAAGAGAGGTGTACTTTCGAGAGCGGTTTTTCCCATGAAGAAACCGTGTTGCCCAATGCTGAGGATGATTTTTATGACTCATATTACGAGTTTCTATCATATTTCACTGCCTTACACGAGGATTTCAGCACTGTACAGGAAGAATCACTCGATCGAGTGACTTATATTAGTCGATCGAGTGAATTTCCAGAAAAACCGTTCGATCGAGTAGATCAAAGCACTCGATCGAGTGAAAATCAGGAAGGAAGTGGTCGATCAAGTAACAATTCTACTCGATCGACTGAATTGGCCAGTGAGAGCATTGATTCGTCATGTGGGTTTGTTTTGGATGACGATTTTGACGATAATAATGGATACGGTGAGTCTCCCCTATTCAAAGCCGAGTTGGATGCACTTGAGGCTGCGATTTACGGAGTGAAATCCACTGAGGAGGGTGACAAGGAAGCAGCTGAGTCGGTAATTGCTCCTAGCACGGAAGAGGTAGTAAATTTCTTTATCTATAATTCCATCGTTGAGAGCATCCAACCCGAGGTAGTAAACGATAACTCTATTATTGTTTGTTCGAACAGTACAATGCCTCATTTTACTCATGCTTCGTATTTTAATAATATACTCCCTCCCAGTCGGTCAGTTAATTTAACGATTTTTCACCGTCCTTATCATTTCAATTTCGTTAATCTGAAATGGGATCCCACTTTATTGTCAATTGCTCCTGGGCTCCTCTATTTTGTGGATAAATTTAGGAGCTCTCATAGGAAATTTGTCAGGCTTAAACGATTAAACATTTCAATTTCCTATTTTATTTTTATATTATGGTGCTACTTATGCTCTTGTGTAGCACATGCGCAGATGTATGATCTCATGCTAAGAGCTTTGAGCTGTTTTGATTATGACTGATTGGAGCAGCTGTTGAAAAAGAAGGTCGAGCTGGGACCTGTCTGAAACTAGCGCTACCCGGGAGGCAACCCGGAGATTTATTTTTAATTGCATTGCATTTTATTTCAGTTTTAGTTGTAATAAATGGTCTTCGTACCATAGACTATTTCAGTATGCTTGCTTTGTTAGTTTTGCGGCCTGTTTTTATTGCGTCTTTTGCAGGAATATACCAAGGATCACTCGATCGAGTGCTTTTTGTACTCGATCGAGAGCTTTTTGCTGCTGAAATCACTCGATCGAGTACTTATATCACTCGATCGAGTACCTACAAAAAAAAAAAAAAAAAAAAAAAAAAAAAGTACTCGATCGGCCACTATTCCTCTCGATCGAGCTGTTTTGGACGCCATTGCTTGGATTCGCTTTCTGTGACGATATTTGGCAGCTATTTAGTGACCTCCCACGTTGCTGGTTGGTTTAGGGAGGTTCCTTTTTCGCGTATCTTGTGAGTTTTCCGCATTTCCACTCTTTCTGTTTTAGTTTGCATTTCCTTTCCATGTTTTGGTACAATGAGGGCATTGTACGGTTTGGTTTGGGGAGGTTATGCATCCATATCTGTGTCTGCATCTTGTTTTTTATTGCATTTCTGTTATCACGTTTAATTTTCGTATTGCATTGTTGTTTATTTCTATAAAAATTCAGAAATCTCATAAAAATTAGAAAAATTCAAAAAAAAAATTCAAAAATTTCACATTTATTTTAGCATATAGGTTGAGTTGGAACGGTAGATTTCAATGATGATATTGCACTATTATTTGTCTTTTTGCTTAAGCCTTGCATCGAACTATTATCTTTTTAGCTTTGTCTTTTGCATATCTACGAGTTAGTGTTAAATTTAGTTGAACGAATAGACTTGACCTGAAATTTTGGCAACCTACTTCTTAGTATGTTATATGTCCCACATTGAAAAATAATGTAGGATTATATAAAAATAATAGAATTGTCCCACATCGAAAGATTAACATAAGATGTAGCGGTCTTATGATTATAAATATGAGGCATCCTTGGAACTTAGGTATCAACCTAACATCTTTTGCGTCTCTTAAATAAGATGTTTTTGACTTTTGATCATATCTAAATAAATGATTAGACATAAGATGTAAATATTAAGACCTTATAACCAATTTTGTTTTGCTAAGTTAATTAACCCGTTGCAACGCACGGGCATCCAAACTAGTTTCTAAGATTTAGAGCTTAATAAACTGGTGTCATTTATGACCAGTTTCATGTAGGATTGTGAGTAGTTTACTCCTTGTATAGCATGTTCATCAATTTGCACATATATGAAATTTAATTGCTTTTTGCCTACATACATTCGGGTTAGTGGTTGGTGTCACATGCAGGGAGGTGCTTACAATTTCCCTTTCCTTTCATTTTTACCCATAAACTCCACATTAGCCAAATTTGCTTGTTGACCCTTAGCTACATTCCAAATTTAGCCTGCCTTGTCAAGCTAGTTAGTGTATGTTTTTGGGTCTATTGTTTATTGTGCCGAGTTTGGCTTATATCTGATGATTTGGAGTTGGTAATTTATGAAGAAAAGGAGGATAAGAAAAAAAAAAGAAAAAAAAACGTGAAGTTGAAGAAAAAAAAGAAAACGAAAAAGAAAAAGACGTGATGAAAAGAAAAAAAAAAAAAAAAGAAGATGTTGTTTGATGAGTCGGTTTCGCTCCTATGCTTTACTTATATCATTTGAGGAGTAAGTTCAGTTCGGTTTGGTGAGTTTTGTGCCAAATGAAAGGCATTGTGCTTAATTCATAATTGAGTTGGAAATAGATGTTGTTATATGGTTTTGTTTAGGTACTAGCTTGATCGCCTATACCTCCACATTCCCATAAATGTTTTGCCTTTTCTTACCCATTGCCTCACTTTACCATATCTTTGTAAGCCCTCGGCTGTGACAGGACCTTGTTTGGTTGGAATGTATGTACGGTATCTAGAATTGTTTATCATATTAGGTGCATGCATGTTTATGTGGGTCGTAGTCTAGGTGAGCGACTATTTTTTTTTTCTCTCTTACATATTTGTGTTCACCCTTTGCTTCATGAGAGAAGAGTGACCCGTGAGAGTCCATTATTAAAGGTCTTGCAAGGTCGACGGTTCAGCTTTAATATAAACATCTTACAACTCGTTTGCATTTGACTGTTTGCTATAAGTGTTAGTTTGCTTGCATTAAATTGGTTTAAGTGGGCATTTGTAGCTAGCTCTAAGTTATCTTTTCCATTCCATTAGTTTTCATTTAGTTTACTCGAGGACGAGTAAAGGTTTGGTTTGGGGAGATTTGATACGTGCATTTTATATAGTATTTTTAGGCCTTTTCATGCACGTATTTCCATGCTTTTATCGTAGTTTATGCTACGAAATGCCCCGAATATGCTACTTTGGTTTGTTGTGTCTTATTTGCAGGAATGAACCAGAAAGTAGTGAAATCAAGCCTTTTACCGTCCTTTTAGCATGCAATTGGAGGAAGTGTGAATTTGGAGCGGGAATGTAGCTATTTTGAGATGCGCAAAGAAGTAAGATAGTTAAGCGAGCAAAGGAAGAACTTCAATTGCTAGTGCCTATTTTGAAGAGCGATATATCGAGTTCTACAACTGATATTCAGGTGATTCCAACTGGAGATGAAAGATTTTCCTCTTAGCTTTCCAACGCCACCGGAATCGCCCTGTTTGCCCAAGTAACGAAGAAATGGAAGCCGTTTGAAATTCAGTGCGCAAAGCAGGAAATTGTTGCTGGAAAGTACTCGATCGAGTACAATTTTACTCGATCGAGTCCTTTTTCTACTCGATCGAGTAGTTGCATTTTAGGATTTACTCGATCGAGTAGATTTTCTACTCGATCGAGTGGTTTAAGCTTTAGTTTACTCGATCGAGTGGTTTTAAATCACTCGATCAAGTGGATTCTCTTATGGGCTTGGTCTTTTTAGTTTTATTCCGTCATTAGGTCAAATAAATCCTATTTTCTTATAAATAGGAAGTTAGGACGTCATGTTTAGGGGGCTTCTCCTCTCGGATTTTACCATACAATATCAGACGATAATTTTCTACTGTTCTTTGTTTCCTGTCTTTCCGGATTTATTACTATAACTCTTTTTCTCCCTCTTCTCCTTAATTTATTTAATGGTTATTGTTCTTCCTTCCTTTATTCTTGTTCTTCTTTATTCTATGTCTAGCTAAATTCCTCTGCTAGGATTAGGTGATTCAATAGACTGATGTTAATTGCTAATTAGGTTATTAGATCTGTCGTTGTAGTTAGGTCTATGTTGTTAATCGCTGCTATAACTGTATCCTACTAGTTGATTCGAAGCAATTAGCCTCTTAATATTGGTAAGCCTTGACCTAGACCGAAAGGTTGGAAGGGGTGAGACCTGCAGTGAATAATAGGATGCTTTAGTGAGGGCGAAAGTTAAGCTAATAGCATTTTAGGGCGAATTGAGACCGAAAGGAGATATTCACTGCCCCTTAGACCGACACATCGACTGATCTGTGACCTTAACTGCAATTGACTGACGTTCATTGATGATCCGAAATCCTAGTTCCCTTCTCTTACTGTTAATTTCTCTTATCTTTATTTCTCTTGCCTTAGTCTCAGTAGTTTAGTTAAATCAAATCAAAACCCCCAATTGTGACATTAGACAGACCGAAGTAGACAAGTGAATAGTGACCGCCTCCCTGTGGAGATCGACCCTACTTACCGCTGACTTCTGTTAGTAGTATCTAGGTATTTTATTTTTGGTACATAACGACCGTATCATGAAGCATGGGAGAGATTTAAGGACACTTGTCATTCTTGTCCACACCATGGACTTAGTGAGTGGTTCCTTGTTCAACAATTTTAGAAAGGCTTATATGAAGACTCACGCTATGGGATCCAATGGGAGGTTTACCGAAGTTGATGACAACCAAACATGGGCCAAAATCGAAGAGATGGCGGTTCATAATTCCCAATATAGTAGGCCTCGAAAGGCCACTAGAGGAGAAAAGCATGAGGTAGATTCCATCACACAATTGGGTGCTCAACTAAGTGCTCATATCGACACCATCAATTTGAAGTTTGAGAAGGCCATGGCTAAGCTTGATGAAGATTCCAAATCACCCAAACAATATGGCATTGCTATGAATGGCATCATCCTCAATCCCAAATGGAGTATGTGAAAGTTGTGGAACCTTGGGACATGATCAAAACGAATGTAGGGGAACAAATGAACAAGTGATTGCTTTCCAAGCATACAAGAATGGCACCCCTTATTCCAACTACTATAATGAGAATACCAAATTCCATCTAAATCTTTCATACAAGAGCCAAAATGTCCAAAACTCTCAACCAACATACACCCTACCTCCAATGAGAAATCCAAATTAAAGACCCTTTTTCAACCAAAGCCAAGGATATTAAAATCAACCTTCCTACAACCAATCCAATGACCAAAGCTTTGATGTTCAAAAAGCGGTCCTCCAAATGCAAAAGAACCAACAAGAATTCTTCACCCAAATGCAAAAAGATAGCCAAGCTAAATAAACCACCATCAACAACATATTTGCCCACACCAAAATGTTAGAGACTCAAATGACTCAACTATCATCTTCTAGCTCCCAAAGACAAAAGGGGCAATTACCTCCTCAAGGTAACCCCTCAAGACATGAAATGGTTAGTGCCATCCATTTGAGGCATGGTACAAGGTATGAGGGGCCTAAGAGGCCAATTGATGAAGATATTGTGGATGATAGTAGTAAGCAAAGAGTTGTGGAGAACTCTAAGGAGGTAGAGCCTACTACCAATGAACTTTTAAAGAAGAAGAATGAAGAGAAGGCTAAGGAAAAAGAGCCTATTGTGATTAGAATTCCATTCCTAAGTCTCCAAGCTAAGCCTAAGCTTTATGAGCAACTTGTAAAGTTCATGGAAATTGTGAAGAACTTAGAAGTCTCAATCTCATTCACGGAATTGATCAATCATGTTCCGGCTTATGCAATGTACATGAACGATATTCTTACCAAGAAGGAATCCATATGAAAGTTGGAGACTATTGCCTTTACCAAAGTGAGTAGTTCTATTCTTCAAGGGAATTCCCCTCCAAAGCTCAAAGATCCAGGAAGTTTTTCTACTCCATGTACCATTGGCGGCACTACAATCAACAAGGCATTGTGTGATCTTGGAGCAAGTGTAAGTGTCATGCCATACTCGGTATGTAAGAGACTATAATGGGAGAGCTCAAATGCACCAACATTACTCTTCAAATGGCGGATCGATCAACAAAGATACCTCTAGGGGTATGGGAGGATATGCCCGTAAGAATTGGCAAATTCTTCATCCCGGTAGACTTTGTCATTGTAGACATGGAGGAGGATGTTGGGAAATGTGTCCTCAACAATAGTGCGATCACATGATTTAAATATCATTATTAAATCTCATACCAAGAATACGAAAGGGATGATACATAATATATGTAGTCAACTGGTCCACACATATCGGTAATGATTGGCTGGCTAGAGTTTGACATTACTGTCGTGCGACGGTGGTGATCAGTTAATCCCTTGAGGTCACACCTAAAGGACGATTCCCTTAATTGAAAAGGTTAATTAGTTGTATACCGATACAGATTAATTAATTCCTTAAAATTGAACAATTAGATTTGTGAGAGAGAATATTGATATCTTATTGTAATTGGATTAAATAAGATTTATTTTAGTAATAAAATGCTTTATTACTAAAATTGTTTATTGTTTGAGAAACAATAAAGATAAGAATGAATGGTTGATTATAATTACAAGATATTGTGAATTATAATTATTTGACCCATTTTATTTATGTGATCAAGTATCACTAGTCAATTTGTTGAATGTAACTTAATTAATTCATAAAATGATATTTATGTGATAAATATGCATTAAATTAATTAATAACATGTATCATACTACATGTGACATATTGTGTGACAAATGACAAATTGACAAAATAAAATGGTAGTCCATTTTATGTATATGGACCGAAAATGGAGGGTGTGTTAGTGGGTTTTGGTTGTTTTATTTTATTTGATAAAATAAACATAATGATGCCTACCTACAATTAGTCTTACACTTCTTACACACCTACAATATTGAGAAGAGAAAAAGGAAAAGAAATGATGCCAATTTTTGGCTCTTCCCAACCGTGACACTCCCCTCCCATTATGGGTTGTTGGTTATTTATTTTCTCTCTTACACATTCATAAGATGATAATTCATTCACATGCAAACTCTCTCTCTTTTGTTCATCTTTCTCTAAAACTTGAGAAATTTTGATTCAAATTGTTCATAAAAGATTACTAAAATTATCAATGTAATATATGAGTATTAGTAATCAATTTTAAGGTATACCACAATATAAATATCTAGTACATATTAGTTTGTGGTTTTGAGGGATAGTCTTGGGTGCAACTAATTGGAGGGCTTCTATTTTGAGGTCATGTATGTTCATCCATTAATGGAAAGCTCAAGAACTAACAAGAAGGAGATCTTGTTGGTGCCCAATATGAC
Organism: Silene latifolia; assembly: GCF_048544455.1. Taxonomy (NCBI): domain Eukaryota; kingdom Viridiplantae; phylum Streptophyta; class Magnoliopsida; order Caryophyllales; family Caryophyllaceae; genus Silene; species Silene latifolia. The sequence continues at coordinate 89,120,686 of NC_133526.1, forward strand.
CGAAATTATTATGGTGAGAAAATGTTTTCTTATCTTCTGTTATTGATGTTTGCATGCATAAAATCTAGAATTTATTTTATGACCAAATAAATATGAAACATATAATAATATGTTATATAATGAGATATAGATTTCCAACAAGCGGTATCATGAGCACAAGGTTGTTTGCATGCAAATCGGTTAAATTTTTCCGAGTTATACGATTAACATATAAAACTTGTAAATTTGTGTTATTATGATATATCACGAAAATATTTTTGCATGTTAAAGTTTCTGATCCTAAAATGTATTTAGGATATTTTGGTTAATTTATGGATTTTATTGTTCATTTTATATAATATTGGCATTAAAATGTGATTTTTATGATAAAAATGTCATTTTTGGACGAAAATTAGCTAAACTTCGAATTTTCCAGTGGTTTTTGGATATGTTTTCATATATATTATTTTTAGATGATCTGGAAATTTTCATAATTTTATAAGTTCTTATGCTCGAAAAATGGATTTTTCATGATAAAAATCGAATTTAAATGAAAAATAGGTTAATATGAGAAATATTTCGAATCTGGTCATATAAATTTGGTATGTTGTAACATGCAATTTTACAAGATATATGTAAAATAATAGGCTATAATGAAGTCTTCATGCATGATTTATGGATTTTTGATGAAAAATAGCATAAATAGTGACTTAATTAGTGAAAAATTGCTAAAAAATACTTCATGACTAAGGAAAAACGTCACATGTTGCATTTTATTATCTTTTTCAGATCTAAAATTGAAAAGTTGATGAATATAATTTTTCTCATTTTTTTATGATTTTTATTGATAAATCCGATAAACCGCAACATTGTTTTTCCCGATAACTTTCGAAATTTTTAACCTAAGTTTTTGAACATTATGAGTGTCATGGTATTTTTCCAGAATGTTCATGAGTTTAAATTTCAAATTTTGAATTTATTTGAAATTTTTGTGATTTATTTGAAGTTTATAGCATTTTTATTGTAATTTTGAGTCCTTTTATGAACAATATTAAGAAATATGAGTTAATTATGGTCAAATGGTTAGTGAAGACTAATTTTGAGTCCTAAGAAGTTAGGGTAATTAACTTGTGCATAAATATGATTTTATGTAATTTATTGTGATTTTATAAAGTTGAATCACGCAAATCCGTAAAAACCGTTTAATATACGATATTGGCTCCTTAAAGGCGATTTAGCATAAAATTGGGCATGTTCATACATATTATAATGCTGCATTTTATTTATGATTGTCATAATTTTATTTTATGTAATTTTTGAATTATGTAATTTTACTTAGTATGGCCTTAGTTTTTAATTGGTATTACCCGAAATGTATGGGAATATCGATTCGGTTGTAATTTTATTGTGATCTCGTATCACCGTCTTGTAATTTAATAGATTTATTTTATTATAGTTACAAATGTATAATAGGAAATTATGCAATTTGTTATGTAATTTAATTTATTCCGGAGTTCCTAAAGACGGATTTCTTCAAGAAGGTGATACATAAAGACGGTGTTACCTCGAGATGCGTGCCACAACCGAAGTTCAAGGGACCAATGGAGTTGGTTTTCGAATATGTAATAGTTAAATAGTTTTTTTCTATTTTAGGAAGGCCATACTAGGATTTATTTTATGTTTGCATTTTTATTTATATGTCACATGCATCGCTAAATCGCCGTAACTAAAACATGCATTGTCATTTTATCGAGTTCATCGACCGTGTCAATTAAAATTATCGTAGTTCACCACTTTAGTTCACTTAAAACGTGATAGATAATAAATTGACATGACCTCTCGCTAAAACAATTAATTGAGACATAGCCTTACCAAATAGTAGAAACCATGAAAACTTATTTCGCGAGGGAGTGCACTCGGCTACCCCGGGGTACAAACCTTGTTACGTAGGGGAAGTGGGTGATAAATGTCTATCCACTGAATTCATGTTGATGAGGGTTTCATCGGCTACCCCGTGCCTAAGTTAATGTGGGTTTGGATAATGGACACATTTATTCGAAATTTGGATTGAACTCAACAAAAGTTATTGATAAGGGTTTCATCGGCTACCCCGTGCCCTTGTTGATGTGTTTTGGGCTATAGATAAACATTAGAGTAATTTTATCGACCAAGAGTTCTAAAAGTAGAATCGATTAAAAGGTTAATCCACCGAGTTATATTGATAAAGGTTTCATCGGCTACCCCGTGGCTAAGTTGATATGAATTTGGGTCTTGGAATCATTTATTATAGTTGGGTAGAGGTTACTATGTAAATGCTTTACTTGTTATTTACAAGTATTATTAAAACGATAAATGTTAAGTTTTCCACTATTCCGTTTTTTATATTGTTCTATTTCCTTACCACAATTCATATACGATATCATTTCGATTTTGATACAAATCTCCATTAAAACATCGTAACTAAAGACAAATTTGAATTTTGCTTCTAAAACCTCAATGAACCATTGCTAAGGATCTCTTGTAAAGAGTATAGATTAAAGTTATTCATTATCAAACAGGTTTTTGATTCTTGATTAACACATCTACTTACAATGGATTGTTTTTCATGTACTTAAATGAATTACGTACATTGAAGCGATAAATTGTTTTGGTGATTAGATTTTCAGAATTCGTAATTGACCAAAATAACGAAACCACTTCAATGAAAGTTTTAAGACTAAAACGAACAAATGAAGAGTAATCTTCATGAATTCAATTTTGCTTCTCAAAGCAAAGACTCATTGAAATGAGTGGGAGCATTCTCTTAAACCGTTAAGATGAGGACGAGGTTCAAGAAGTAAAGATTATAATGGAATTGATACAAGGTAATGTTGAAAGTAAAGTTGTTGAGAATAGCGATACTAAACCTATCAATCCCGACCGATAAAGTTTCCATTGTCTTAAATGTTGGACACAAGAAAGGAAACTACCCCAAATTATTGAAGAATCATCAAATTAGTTGTGGGACATCTAATGGGATCTTCTTCTTTAAATGTTTATTTGATTAAACATAAAATTTTGCTAGTACCACTTCGTCAATATTAGAAACCAGTGGAGGTTTTCATCATTGTATTCGACACATAAGATGATTAGAATATGACGACTAGCAACAATGATGTCGAGAGATAGAGTAATTTTTGTACTCAATCTAGTTTTTGAATTTAAAGTTGTACTTAATCGTGACAATTAAGCGCATAAACTCTAAATAAGAATATAAACTTGTTAAGATACAAAAGAGGTTTTCACTTTTGTGACCCTATACACCACGATTTGATGTATGGCAAGTCCATTATCAAGGTGATTATATTCTAAACCAAACTAGAATGATATATCATGTAGATGATGTAAGATTCAAATTGGTAACCCAAGATTAAACCTTAAATTTTGGAATGATGAACGCAAAGAGTTATCGAGTACTCTTGAAACCATTAGATTGTTAATGGTATATGCGTATCTTGTATTCAAAGCAAGATGTCTCGTGCCTTTTGGTTGAAAAGGAGATCGAGGTTGTAAATCATCGATCCAAAATAGGTTGATCATTTTCTTTTACCAATGATTTAAGTCGACGCTAATATGTTCACTTAATAAGGTAAATAGAGAAATCTTTGAAGAATTTCAAGGTGTTCAAAAATCACGATTTAGTCGTGATGGGATTATCAAAGTGAAGACCTTGATATAAGCTAAAGGAAATGTGATATAGTATCACAAGTTAATCTCTCTTAGCACGCATTATGGAATAATGTGGGGTTGGATAAGAAATCAAACGCTATTCGATATGGTTTGGACTTCAATCAAGTTACTTTGAGTTACTTGATCCTTTTGGGGATTTTATAATTTTTGTCTAAATTATTTTTCCACTAAATCGAATCATATGAGATATGAAATGATAAGGGTACCATGTTTGTAAGTTTTTACAAGAAACAAATGCTCATTTTTCCCTTTTCAATTATCACGAGTACGACGGGTTTGCGGCTCGTGAAGCTGTCTTACTAAAATACAAGTTTATTTCTGGAAGACAGAGTGGGAGAAATTATTCAAGAGCCACAAATAATGCCACAGAGAATGTTATGTCGCAAGAAACTGGTCTTTCTTGGCTACATGAGACGTTTTGTGTAAGACATTGTTTCTTCAAAACCTAGGAGGTTAAATTCGTCACTTGTTAAAAATGATGAATTCATGCTACTTTTAAGAAAGTAAAGAGCTTATAACTTACAAAAGAAATTGTTTGATTCAAGTTGATTACTTCTAAAAAGTAATGAACATATGACTTACATAAGAGTGTTTAAGTCACAACTCAATACAAGGCTTAGAGCCATGAAAATCCGAAACAAAGGGCTTGATTAGTGACAAAGGGTTTTGCACTAATAAAGAGAGATTTCATAGCAAGATTGGTTGCAAAGGGTTTTGCACTAATTGAAATGCTTAAGTCTATTTGGATCTTCTTAGGGATTGTGTTTCATTATGAGGATACGCATACAGCATGTGAATCAAAAACCCACTTCTTCAAAAGAAGGAATGTATTCAATACATGTCATATAGATTCTTGCAATCCTAAGATAATATGCAACTTAAGAGATGGTCTTAAGTAGGACATCAATGAGTTAGAATCAATGTTTTGATCATGTTATAAAACTTTTCTCGATAAGTCGAGAAGTTGTGTTTATACATGGAGTTTAGTGGGAGTTACGGAAATTTTTATTAGTCTTATATATGGATGACATATTGATCATTGCGAATGATTTAAGACTTTTTGGAGTATTATAATACATCTTTAATATCCAGATTTATGAAGATAAATCCACATGATATTAGCGTCAATAAGAAGTCTTACGTTGATAAGATTCATGACTAGTTCAATTAAATTGAACATATTTGATTGATTTCATTTGCTTCCGCTGCCGGATCAATTAAATGAGTAATGATGTATAACACTTCATATACTTTGAGTATGATGAGTTGTTTTCAAAATCGAATTTAAGTAATCTTTACCAAGTAAGTCATAAAGATTACCCTTAAGTGCTTGCAGAAGCATTAAGGAAATAAAGCAAAGTGTTTATGATGCAATTTTGTGTAAGGGTGTTACACAAGTGACAATTGACAATTGAGATTGCGCATGGTTTCCGACAAAACCATAATCAAAACACATTAGGATGGTTAAGATACCATTGTGGCTATGTTAATTAAGAAGTAGATTTTCTAGAATCGTTCTAGGCAATAAAAAACAATGAGAGATATTTATAACGGAAATTGAGTACACTTGCAATCATGAGATGTGCAAGAGAATGAATCCCGCACACTGTGAAAACAGTGGGAGCTATTCTTAGGCCAGAGGACCTATGTCTTGATTGAATCTCGACACGTACTCAGAAAGTTTTGTGATACAAATGTATACATTACAAAGGAAAACGAGTATGTAGTAAGGTTGAGTAAGGTACAAGAAGTTGATAAAACCTACTAACCAAAGCCTACTCATAGGCTAAACATGATAAGTCATGTCATTTCAATTAAATTGAAATGAACAACTACATACAAGATCAAATTAGATTATAGAACATGAAATAGTAATCAGGCATTGACTATTCATATGTGATAATCGCATTTGTCGTTCGAGTTTTACTTTAAAACTCTTTTATTATACTTTGTTACATCCAAACGGGTTGTAGAGACAATTGAACCCCGTTAAAGTGAACCCGGATTAACATGGTATTCGCCCATAGTCACTTGTATGAGGTGACGTCTCGAAGTGATTAGAGTGTGATGCGATTGATGGCAAGTTCAAGTGCCATAGAGTCATGTGAGATGACTAGTCGATCACATAGGCAGACTGTTAGGAACACCTTGTCGGGCAGTGACCGCTTATAGAGTTCTGGCAAATTTATATAGCCTGGTCGTGGCGAGAGCTACTATAGTATTCTAATGAGTCGATTCTTTTGACTAAAGACTGTTCACCTAAGATGGCACAGTTTCAGATTAACTTTGATTTGTGTTACTACGACCTTCGTAAATGGGGTCAAATGGGCATATTTTGGGTTATGATGGATGTGGCTAGTCGAAGGGAATAAGTGCGATAGGAATTGTCCACCCCCTTGTCAGGGTTAAAACAATATCTCAGGGCCACTCGAGGAGTAATGAACTGGAAATGCGTGGCCACGCTCGGAAGGTATCTATGATAGATAAATCCGGTCAATCGATTATTCTCCGGATCGAGGAAACCACTCTCGATATGATCACTTGCAAGTACGACCCAAAGACACCTTGCATTGAGTGGGAGATAGTAATAGGACAAGAGAATTGGTGACGCACACTTGTCGAGGACAAGTGGGAGATTGTTGGGAAATGTGTCCTCAACAATAGTGCGATAACATGATTTAAATATCATTATTAAATCTCATACCAAGAATACGAAAGGGATGATACATAATATATATAGTCAACTGGTCCACACATATCGGTAATGATTGGTCAGGCTAGAGTTTGACATTCTTGTCGTCGACGGTGGTGATCAATTGATCCCTTGAGGTCACACCTAAAGGACGATTCCCTTAATTGAAAAGGTTAATTAGTTGTATCACCGTCTGATTAATTAATTCCTTAAAATTGAACAATTCGATTTGTGAGAGAGAATATTGATATCTTATTGTAATGGGATTAAATAAGATTTATTTTAGTAATAAAATGCTTTATTACTAAAATTGTTTATTGTTTGAGAAACAATAAAGATAAGAATGAATGGTTGATTATAATTACAAGATATTGTGAATTATAATTATTTGACCCATTTTATTTATGTGATCATGTATCACTAGTCAATTTGTTGAATGTAACTTAATTAATTCATAAAATGATATTTATGTGATAAATATGCATTAAATTAATTAATAACATGTATCATACTACATGTGACATATTGTGTGACAAATGACAAATTGACAAAATAAAATGGTAGTCCATTTTATGTATATGGACCGAAAATGGAGGGTGTGTTAGTGGATTTTGGTTGTTTTATTTTATTTGATAAAATAAACATAATGATGCCTACCTACAACTAGTCTTACATTTCTTACACACCTACAATATTAAGAAGAGAAAAAGGAAAAGAAATGATGCCAATTTTTGGCTCTTCCCAACCGTGACACTCCCCTCCCATTATGGGTTGTTGGTTATTTATTTTCTCTCTTACACATTCATAAGATGATAATTCATTCACATGCAAACTCTCTCTCTTTTGTTCATCTTTCTCTAAAAACTTGAGAAATTTTGATTCAAATTGTTCATAAAAGATTACTAAGATTATCAATGTAATATATGAGTATTAGTAATCAATTTTAAGGTATACCACAATATAAATATCTAGTACATATTAGTTTGTGGTTTTGAGGGATAGTCTTGGGTGCAACTAATTGGAGGGCTTCTATTTTGAGGTCATGTATGTTCATCCATTAATGGAAAGCTCAAGAACTAACAAGAAGGAGATCTTGTTGGTGCCCAATATGACCGAAATTATTATGGTGAGAAAATGTTTTCTTATCTTCTCTTATTGATGTTTGCATGCATAAGATCTAGAATTTATTTTATGACCAAATAAATATGAAACATATAAGAATATGTTATATAATGAGATATAGATTTCCAACGGAGGATTCCAACATTCCTATCATCTTAGGAAGACCTTTCTTGCATACCGCGGGAGCAGTAATCGATGTGAAACATGGAGAGCTCACACTTGAAGTAGGGGATGAGACAATTACTTCCAATCTTGACAAAGCCATGAGAGCTCCCCGATTACATGAGCCATGCTTCATGATCGATCACTATAGCCGAGAAAGTGATAAGAAGAAGTTAGAATCTATATGCAAAAATCAAGCCAAATGTAACGAAACATCACCCACATGGAAGAAAAAAGTCGATGAAATTCAAGTAGCTTTATTCGGAGAGCATAGAATTTTCAACAACAACAATGAGAGCTTTAATAACTCATCCATCATGACAAGTAATGAAGAAGGCCTCATTTTCCATGATAACAAGGAAGGAGAGTTGCTCTTGCCAACTCATGACATCATTGAGGAACAAGCAAGCGAAGTTTGTGGTCTATGGGACGATGAATTTGAAGGATTGGTCAATCCTTATATCGGAAACGTTATGACCTTAGACCAATGCTTTGTGGATCCTTGTCATAACTTTGACTCGGACTTCAACAATGAAGAAAATGATGCACAAAGGTCTATGCAAGATCTTTATCATGAAAATGAGCAAGCCGTTGACTACTTCTACAAAGTGTTGGGCAACATCAACAACACTTTGACTTTGCCCCCTTGAAACCTCATCAAAGAAAGGAGAGTTTAGTGGAGTAGTCCTCCCTAAACCACCATTTGTAAATATTCTAACCCCCTAACTGGCATTTCATTTCCTTTATTGCATCTTTGTCATTTTTGGATTTGCATTTTCGTGCTTTGTTACAAAAATTTTGACATGAGAGCAAGTGAGGGAGAGATTTTAATGTGTTTTAATGTGTAGTGTTTGATCAAGTGTGGGGATGGTGAATGCCTAGACTAAATCAAGCCTTTGTAATACAACCCACAACGAGGAAAGGAAGAAGGAATGACACGGGAAGAGGATCCCCACGAGCAGATGTAATACCCCGTATTTTATATAATCGATTAAACGGATATTATTATATATTAGTTATTATACATTTTATATTGGTTGCATCGTAATATCGTGAATGTTATTAAGTCGGGTTTATATCGTATATGTTGAGTCGGGTTACATCACATTTTGTCTTTTGGGTCAAGAATCGTATCACCCATTTACCCATCTACATTTACCCAATTACCATACCCGTTTAACCCTTTTGCCTTACCCGGAACATGTAACCACCATTTACCCTAAACCTAATCTAAGAGCCGCTCACCCTCTCCCTCTCCCCTTTTTTCGACGCACACCAACACACACACACACACGATCAGCAGGAGGCGAGTGAGCAGCGAGCGTGACGGTGTATCAGAGAGTCGGCAGGAGTGGTTGTTGGTGGTTCGAGTCGTCGCTGGTGGTTGTACGAGCGGCCGTCGTAGGTAAGCACAACCCTTTCCCTTTTTCATTGGTTGTTTTAATTCGGGTCGCAGGGGTGGTTTAAGGGCTTGGTGGTGGTTGTCGTTGAGGGTAGTGGTGAGAGGGGACGGAGTCGAGCCTGATGGCAGTGGTTTAGGCGGCTGACGGTGTTCGTGGTGGTGGCAGTAGCGGTATTGATATAGGGGCTGCGATTTGGGGTCGGGTTAGAAGCGGCAAGGGTAGGACGTTGGGGTGGCGCCACCGTGGACTCGGGGAGGTCGGCGGCGGTGCCACGTGTGTCGGGTCGCGGGACGACGATCGTGGTGGTGGTGGTGCTTCGGTGAGGCGTCGGTGGTGAAGCGGGGTGGTTGTTGCGAGTTATTAGGGCTGCGGGAGGTGGTTGACGCGGCTAGGGCCGTGAACCGGGCCGATTAATGGCTATGGTTCGACTCGCCGGCCTGAGTCGACCCTGTTGGTGGTGGTCAACGACGGCCAGGCCTGACCTGGTGTCATGGCCTGGTGGTTGTCGACGTTAGGGGTTGGCGCGTGAGGCGAGTGTGAGGTCGGGAATGGAGCGCGTGCATGTCTTGTGTCGGGTTTGTTGCGTGAATTCGTTGCGATTTGCTTTGAGACGGTGTTGAGTCGGGTTTGCGTAATTTCACGGAAGTTACTAATATTATTATTATTAGTAGTATTATTATTATTAATTTTATTAATCTTATTTAATTGTTAATTTTATAATTATTATTAAGTTGTGTCGGGTTTGAGTACGAATTGTGAGTCGGGAATTATTTTAGGAAACTTCCATTTCGGAAAGGTTTCCATAACTAGTAACCTTCTATTTTGGGAAGTATTGCTATTTTAGGAAACATCTATTTTGGGAGATTTCTATATTTAGTAACCTTGCTATTTTTGGGAACGGGAATAGTTGCAAGTAAATTAATTATTGTACGTATATGTTTAGGTGACGAGTTTCGAGTGGAGTACCTTTAAAGCATCTGCTTATCTGTCTGCTGCTATCTTTGAGGTAGGGAAATACACTTGACTTATCAGCGTTGTTCTTAAATTGTGTTGATTTGTTGTGTTTCATATGACCAAGCTGTGAACGTTGACTTGTTTCGTGGTTGTTGATTATGTTATGATTCATATACTGGAATGTGGTTGACTGAATTGATCGTGTTGAGTATGTTATCACAACATTTGGTAGCTGGCATGATTTCATTCATTGATATACATATTGTGTTGCATTGAATACTGTTGAGCATTTCATATGCATTGGAGTTGGAGGATGGTGTGGTAGTGACGATGTTGAGATACGATGTGATGTTGTGATAAGGCCCAGGCTGGTTCTGCAGGACTTGCCCTGGTGTCCTCAGCTGTTGAGCTGGTATATCGACGACGGTCGATTGTTGTGCCTGCCGGGGATCGGTATGGTCGGGCGTTCCGGGTTATGAGATATGAGTTGAAATGGAGATGGAGGTGACGGAGGAGCATGCATATCATATTTTGTTGTTTCATTGCATTCCCTGCTCAACCTCGTGGTTGACCCTGTGTATTCGTGAACACCTGTGATGATCCAAATATTGGTGAGCAGACTTGACAGGTTTATGAGATAGGATGGGAGCTTGATGGGCGTGAGACACTGGATCAGAAGACTTAGTAGCTAGATCATTATTTAGAAGACTTTCACTTTTATTTATGTTAGTTCTTTGTAATTTGATGTAAAAGAGGTTTTGTAATAATTAAGTTAAATTAATTATATAATTTGCCTTGGAGTTTAATTTGTTATTCACTACCTCGGGAAACCGAGATGGTAACAGTCCGGTTTATTAGGGAAGGTATTGCTAAAGGCTCCTTCATAAATCGGGGTGTTACAAAGTGGTATCAGAGCGAACGATCCTCAGGCCTAAACCAATGAACCCAATGAACATAGGATGTGTCTAAATAAAATAAACCCCTGGGTAGGAACTGTTAGGAGCTCACAGTGCGGTTAAGAAGGCGCCCTTAATACGTGCTCTTTTGCCCTCTCAGTTTTGAACCAGGTAACCCGAGAGAAATTGAGTGAATGGGGTAGTTAGAAGGAAAACCTTGGATATAATCGAGTGGATGTACACCTTGAGACCCATATATTCTAACCATGCTGCAGGACAATGTTACGGTAAGTATTTTGTATGAATGATGGCGTGATCATATGATGTTCTGGAGATGAGAAATAAAATTTTCGTGTTCAGGTTGATAATCAATGAAGTGTTGGATTGTGGTAATCGCGAGCGTGAAAATAATTGCGAGTTGATGATATTTATCTGGATGGATGTTGAATGATGTGTTGATAGTACTATTATATCTGGTGATATGCGGTTATGTGATCCCGAAGCCATGCTAGTATAGTATTGTGATAGTAATGAGAAACACTATTGAATTGCATGTTTCTAGTCATAGCAATCGTGATTTAGATGTAAGGAGTAAATCGAGATGCGAAGGGATTCTATGGGGTAGATGTTACGAAGGTACACAGTGTGAGATTTAAGTTAGGATGGGTTAGTATCGATAGTGTGGTTGTAAGAGCTTGGAACATAGTAAATGAATGACCTAGTGCTGAAACACGTTTTGTTTGATTTTACACTCTAATTGATCTTACTGCCATTCGTTTTCTGTTTATCGCCTATGGATGAAAATTTTATGGGAGGTAGCCTGGTGAGTTAGCTTTCATTTGGCGTTGGTTTCATGTTCATAGGATATACGGTTAGGAGTAATAAACATTTTAGTGGTCTATGGTCAGAAAGTTCCTGTACAATTGTGTTTCGACCAACAATTTTGCAAAATTTCTCATTTAATTTGTACTCATGATTATTGCATAATTCCAATTGGAGTGATTAGAATACTCGCACGTGTTTTCAGATTGATAAGCCACGAAAATTCTTGATACTTCAATATTAAAAGGTAAGTTTTGCAAACTGACCCAAGTTTCGGACCAATTGTTGTTATATGCTGTTTGGACCAACGGAGTTTTAAAATGCTTTAAAAATTGAATTCTTGAGCTTTGGACCTCATTCTTTTTCTCACGTATTATTAACTCTTTGTATGTTATAAAAAGTAATATAACTCAAGTTTTCGTTGAACGGTTATTTATTCGTGATTTTTGGAAGTTACAACGTGAATCATAACTTTTAAAATGCGAATTCTATGTTGAGTTTTCATATAGTTGTTTGATTATTTCATGAGCCTTATTAATGTGAATTTATAATGTTCTTATATAATGATAGTAGCACGCGTATTCATTGGTTATGTATCTTAACAAGTGATAAAAATTAAAGTTTAGTTTATAACATTGTTGGCATGATAGTATGTGTGAAATTGAACGGCTGAATATGATTCTTAATCAAAGGTGACATGTTTTATACGAGTTCAGTTGTTTGCGTACCTTAGATGTTGTCATGTCGTAATGTCTCTTGTTGTTCATAATCTCTGTAATGGCCGGAATATGTACATAAATACCTATGTTGTCTTATCTTATTAAAGTTAGTGGCAGGTAAGCATTAAATCCAGATATTCTAATATATGTTTCTTGATTGTTACCATCGTTATTTTCTCTTGGATAGATAATATATGCTACGGATGTTGGTGGAAAGCTGGAATCGCACCTGATAGTTGGATGTTGCCAATTTATTGTTGTTTCCGCATGGATGTTTTATGATAATATTAATCATGTGTAAATGTTTACACACGTATGGTAGTAATGATTTATGTTTAACTGTCCACACATGTAGTATGCCATCTGAGTTCTAATGTCTTTCATGTGAGTTTGTGTGCCCATAGTTATATTTATTACCTTCATCGCATTAAATTATTTCAGTTGAACCTAAACCTATGACATGATAATAAACAGTGTTGTTATTCCTTATTGGATATGTTCGTTATTATATTGTCATAAAATGCTAAAGTGATTCTTGCAATTGTATGGGCGTGATATAAAGGAAACTGTTTGATGTAGCACGACATTTGACATATCTATATTCTCGAGTCGTTGCTATCAATTATATTCTAATGAAGATTGTTTATGATAACTATGTTGGCAATTATAATGGGATAACCCTTTGATTATTCACATGATATGCGTTGTTTTAAATGATAGTCGTTATAGTTACGTTTAATTGAGTCTACGAGTTGCCTAATTATTCAAATCGTGCAAATCAGAGGAGTTGTTCAAGTTGCTAATCTTTTATCATAGATAATGTTCTACAAAGTATATGATGGCAAATGTATATGTTTAAGCTATTTATGCGATATCTTTTGTTTTGCTGAAAATGAGTTATACTAAGTTGCTGGACACAATTGAATGATATGGTTGCTAAAATGTTAAACACATGTGTGATATGGAAGTGATGTTGTTGTTGTCATGGATCATATGTTGTTACTTTTATTGGGAAATATGTTTTCAGAATTGATATCGTGCAAACAATTTTGATAATTTAAAATATGAATTATGCGTATGTTGTTGATTGTTTAAATTCATCGGCCTAATTCGTGACCTAAACCAGTGAGTGAGTAAATGGTTGTATGGACATGTCAATCAGATCCTGTGATTGTGATGGATAGTAGTGGTAGATCTATTTTCTGTGATATGTTTACAAATGTGAGAAGTTTCTTAAATTGTTTTGTTATTTTTACTCTCGCTTGTTCATGGTCTATAATTGATCATCAAATTTGCTTAATTACATACATGTCCATTGCCCTCGTGCCTACTCTATCCCAACACCAACTTTGATTATGAAGACCATTAGTTAGTGAGCTATTTTCGTCATATGCGAGGACGTGGTTGAGTTTATTTTTCTTTATCGAGGTAACACGATATTACCGTCCCTAATACTTTTATTATTGTTCGGGGTTGTATGTGTATGTGTCATTATTTGTCATCGTTTTATGATATCAATTTATACATGGTAATTGTGAATTTCTGATCATTGTCATTATTTCGGTTTGCAATTATATAAGTACGTATTATATATCTTATTGTCAAGAGGGAGATTTTGGTGAGATGGGTTTGGGTAGATTTGAATGACATATATGATTGGTTGAGCACAAGGATTGGAAATCTATAAGTTTGTAAAGGAAACAGTTAGATTTGGTAATGGTTTGCAGTAATGGCTTTTCGTTTGGTTGCTAGGAGATAATGGAAGTACTACGTATTAATTAAGATTGTGTTGTGCTATTGATTCTCATAATATGGAGCTTAAGTTATACTGCGATATACCGTGTGGACTTTGGCCTTGAGTTGAGCCTTATTTTATTCGGATTTTCATATATTGATTTTTGGTTTGTATTGTATTTAAATTGTCTAATCTTTGACCTGACTCGTGGGTGAGTAGCTTAGAGTTTTACTCTAGGTGTTGAGCACAGTTCTTTGAACCTTCGACAATATCGATATTGAAATTGAGATGGAAAGATTACGGTGTTCTCAGGTGGTTATTTAGTTGTTATACATTTGTGTTCTCAGGTAGTTATTAGTTGTAGTTAGTTGGGTTAAGTGAAGATGAGTTAAACTTCGGGACGAAGTTTATTTTTAGGAAGGTAGAATGTAACATTTCGTGTCTGTTATATTTAATTGATGTGTCAAAAGTGTGTGTTAACTGTGTTAGAAATGCGTGATGTCCGTATGTACGATATACAATACCCCTTTTGATGTTTGAGTACGGGAGCGAACTTCGGGACGAAGTTCATTTTAAGGGGGGAAGACTGTAATACCCCGTATTTTACATAATCGATTAAACGGATATTATTATATATTAGTTATTATACATTTTATATTGGTTGCATCGTAATATCGTGAATGTTATTAAGTCGGGTTTATATCGTATATGTTGAGTCGGGTTACATCACATTTTATCTTTTGGGTCAAGAATCGTATTACCCATTTACCCATCTACATTTACCCAATTACCATACCCGTTTAACCCTTTTGCCTTACCCGGAACATGTAACCACCATTTACCCTAAACCTAATCTAAGAGCCGCTCACCCTCTCCCTCTCCCCTTTTTTCGACGCACACCAACACACACACACACGATCAGCAGGAGGCGAGTGAGCAGCGAGCGTGACGGTGTATCATAGAGTCGGCAGGAGTGGTTGTTGGTGGTTCGAGTCGTCGCTGGTGGTTGTACGAGCGGTCGTCGTAGGTAAGCACAACCCTTTCCCTTTTTCATTGGTTGTTTTAATTCGGGTCGCAGGGGTGGTTTAAGGGCTTGGTGGTGGTTGTCGTTGAGGGTAGTGGTTAGAGGGGACAGAGTCGAGCCTGATGGCAGTGGTTTAGGCGGCTGACGGTGTTCGTGGTGGTGGCAGTAGCGGTATTGATATAGGGGCTGCGATTTGGGGTCGGGTTAGAAGCGGCAAGGGTAGGACGTTGGGGTGGCGCCACCGTGGACTCGGGAGAGGTCGAGCCGGTGGTGCCACGTGTGTCAGGGTCGCAGGACGACAGTCGTGGTGGTGGTGGTGGTTCGGTGAGGCGTCAGTGGTGAAGCAGGGTGGTTGTTGCGAGTTATTAGGGCCTGCAAGAGGTGGTTGACGCGGCTAGGCTGTGAACCAGGCCAGTTAATGGCTATGGTTCGACTCGCCGGCCTGAGTCGACCCTGTTGGTGGTGGTCGACGACGGCCAGGCCTGACCTGGTGTCATGGCCTGGTGGTTGTCGACGTTAGGGGGTGGCGCGTGAGGCGAGTGTGAGGTCGGGAATGGAGCGAGTGCATGTCTTGTGTCGGGTTTGTTGCGTGAATTCGTTGCGATTTGCTTTGAGACAGTGTTGAGTCGGGTTTGCGTAATTTCACGGAAATTACTAATATTATTATTATTAGTAGTATTATTATTATTAATTTTATTAATCTTATTTAATTGTTAATTTTATAATTATTATTAAGTTGTGTCGGGTTTGAGTACGAATTGTGAGTCGAGAATTATTTTAGGAAACTTCCATTTCGGAAAGGTTTCCATAACTAGTAACCTTCTATTTTGGGAAGTATTGCTATTTTAGGAAACATCTATTTTGGGAGATTTCTATATTTAGTAACCTTGCTATTTTTGGGAACGGGAATAGTTGCAAGTAAATTAATTATTGTACGTATATGTTTAGGTGACGAGTTTCGAGTGGAGTACCTTTAAAGCATCTGCTTATCTGTCTGCTGCTATCTTTGAGGTAGGGAAATACACTTGACTTATCAGCGTTGTTCTTAAATTGTGTTGATTTGTTGTGTTTCATATGACCAAGCTGTGAACATTGACTTGTTTCGTGGTTGTTGATTATGTTATGATTCATATACTGGAATGTGGTTGACTGAATTGATCGTGTTGAGTATGTTATCACAACATTTGGTAGCTGGCATGATTTCATTCATTGATATACATATTGTGTTGCATTGAATACTGTTGAGCATTTCATATGCAATGGAGTTGGAGGATGGTGTGGTAGTGACGATGTTGAGATACGATGTGATGTTGTGATAAGGCCCAGGCTGGTTCTGCAGGACTTGCCCTGGTGTCCTCAGCTGTTGAGCTGGTATATCGACGACGGTCGATTGTTGTGCCTGCCGGGGATCGGTATGGCCGGGCGTTCCGGGTTATGAGATATGAGTTGAGATGGAGATGGAGGTGACGGAGGAGCATGCATATCATATTTTGTTGTTTCATTGCATTCCCTACTCAACCTCGTTGTTGACCCTGTGTATTCGTGAACACCTGTGATAATCCAAATATTGCTGAGCAGACTTGACAGGTTTATGAGATAGGATGGGAGCTTGATGGGCGTGAGACACTGGATCAGAAGACTTAGTAGCTAGATCATTATTTAGAAGACTTTCACTTTTATTTATGTTAGTTCTTTGTAATTTGATGTAAAAGAGGTTTTGTAATAATTAAGTTAAAGTAATTATATAATTTGCCTTGGAGTTTAATTTTTTATTCACTACCTCGGGAAACCGAGATGGTAACAGCCCGGTTTATTAGGGAAGGTCTTGCTAAAGGCTCCTTCATAAATCGGGGTGTTACAGCAGACCTGAGCTTGTGGGAGCTGAGAGCAAGACGAGCGTCTCCAAGCTTAAGCCGCGAATCCTGTCTTTGGGACGTGGGAGCTGAGGAGCCTCAAGTCATGGTAGAAAGTCCTGTAAGAGAATCTGAATGAGCCGAGCTCAGGACACTCATCCTCCAACTCCAGGACGCCTGTCCTACTATCGAGCCGCGGGTCCTTGGAAGCTTCAAGTTTACCAGATTTAACTGAAGAAAGATCTGCACGTCCCAAACGTAATCCAAGCGTCTCAGCCACAATCCACTCGAGCCGAAGTCAAGCCGCGCGTCCCAGGCCTGTTTTGCTCTTTCAGAAATTCCTACAAAGAAATCCGCGTGTCCTGACCCCAATCCGAGCGTCCCAGACCTAATACATAAACAAAACACAGGGCTCTTCCTTCTTCCCAATTCATTTACATCTTTCAAAACACAAACACAACCATTTTCCCTCACTTCAACCTTCAATCTCCTCATCAGAAAACATCAATTTCTCGCCAAAATTCATCACAATCAAATCAAAACTTGCTCAAAACACAATTAAATTACTCCTTCATCAACAAAAGACCATTTAATCATCAATTTCCTCACAAATTGATCAATTTTTCTAGGGTTTAGGTCAAAATCCGAAAATCCCTAATTGATTTAGGAATTGATTGAAGTTTGAAGAATCAAAGAGCATTCAAGAATCATCTTGGTTTATTGATATCAAATTGATAAGGAGCATACAATGGCAAGGACTAAAGGCAGAACTAAAGTACCTAAAACCCCAAATTTGTCAAAAAGGCAACAAGCTCTTCTAGCATCAAAAGCTATAGTAGTAGCTCAACCAAGGGAGCATGTCCAAGAAATCGCCAATCCCATTGAGGAAGCTACCCCTTCTATTCCGGTTGTCGAACAATTGCCAAACTTTCCGGAGGTAACTTTTTTATCCGACAAACATAGGACTGCATTTCTATCCCTTGCCAAAAAGAAAGTTTTAGCTACCAAGTTTATTTGTCAAGATACTTTGCAAAAATTGGGTGTACTTGAGCAATCTAGAGCATTTTTCGAGTCCATGGGGTTGAAAACCCTCTTTGATATGAATGAATTGACTTACCCCTCATTGACCATAAAGTTCATAAGCTCCTTCAGGGAGTACAAGGTAGAGACTCGGAATTATGTTGAGTTCCGACTTGAGAACGAGAGTAAGAGAATGCTTAAGGGTGAATTTGGTAAAGTGTTTGGTCTTACAAGATATGATCATTTTGAAAAGAAGTCTTTGAAGTATGATGCCGCACCCCTATGGAAGGCCATAACCGGTCGTAAATTTGATTCCTTCCAGGAGAGCCATGCTTTATATGTTCATCATCCGGGCATAAGAACTTGGCACAAGTTTGTAGCTAATACATTAATCGCTAGGAAAGGAGTCAACCACTTCACCGAACTCGAATTTGTCTACCTCGAGTCCTTCTTGAATGTTAATGGAAAGTCCACCCGAAAGTACAACATTCTTCAATTATTGATTGAGCGGTGGTTAGAGATTGATAATGGGAAAGAGGGAGCGGCCTTTATTGTAAATAGGGGCTTGGTAACAAGTTAGCTAAACACTTTAACCCGGAGTTCAACAAGGATAATACCTACAAACCGGTTAAGGGAAGCAACCTTCTTGACATGAGTAATTTGATCAACAAGTTTCATTGGGTCAAAAATGACAGTCTTGATAATAAATTTGAATGGCTCATCCAGGAAGCCAAGTCTATTGTCTTGCCCACCAAGATTTGCCATATCTCTACCCTTCGAACCAACTACCTCATTCCCATCTCGAAAGAAGCCGAATTAATAATCAAGCAACAAAGGGATCCAATTGCAAAGCCCTCCTCCTCTACCATTATGACTCCACCCTATCCTTTTGCCTGCCAAGAATTTAAACCAAGTGGCTCTAATTTTGTGGTAGGCAATGATTACTTGATTCAATTGATGCAACAAATGCATATAGAATCTTATGATAACCGGGTGAATGCTTATCGTGCCCAATATCCACCATTACTACATCTTGCTAATAAAGGACTTCTTGATCCCTCATGTCCTTTGCCTAGTTGGGCGGATAGGAAGGTATTCTTCCCTTGCACTTCTCAAGATACCGATAAGGATAGCCGGGTGGCTATTGGAAAGAAGATTGTTGTTGAGGAAGATTAGGAAGATATTGGTTCATGCCAAGAAGAAGAGCAAAGTTCGAGTTCCGATGTTGATGAAGTTGGTGAATCCTCCGGTCCAATGGAGGTGGATGATGATGAAGTTGATGATAATGATTCCGATGATAATGATACCGGTGATGAGGCCATCGATGATGATGTCGCGATGAGCGACAATTGAAGGATGATAAAGCTTATGGAGGATACCACAAGTGCGGTGTTGATTGTCTAGTTTCAACCTATTCCATTGTGAGTCTCCTACCCCTCCTTTAGCTTTGTTTTTATCTCTTGTCTTTAATTTTAATCTTGATCATTTGTAGAGTCATTCTTGGCTCTTGATAGTTTGGAGTGCTAGCACCATTCAAAGGACTCCCACCTCGGTCCCATTGAGGTGTTTAACATTTTGTTCCCGTTTGCAAAATCCAAAATGACAATTAGAATTCATGCATTGCATTCTTGCCTTGTGCATGAACTTCCCCTCTTTTGACACTAGAAATAGTGTTTTGTTCGGTTTGGGGAAGTTCACTCATAAGGAATGCGAGTCAATTCAAATTGGCATGATGTACCACTTTTATATACACTTTTATAACTTCTTTCATGATGTTTTATATACTGTTTCCGTGCCTTTTATGTCATTTATATGCCTTTAATAGTGAATTGTCGATACTGCCGTTATTTTATGTTTTAATGCAGAAATGACGCATTACGAGGATAATCGAGCTAAGATGAGCATCGCGGATATGGCCTAGTGGAATACACGAAGCATGGCACGAGGAACGAGGTGGTTTGAAGATTCGAAGTGAAGAAAGACAAGAACAAGCATGTGAAGCTGGTTCCTCGATCGAGTCCATTAAGGCTCGATCGAGTAATCATCCTCGATCGAGTGCTGCTAGGCTCGATCGAGGAACCTTTCTGACGGATTAATTTCCGTATTTTCCTAAAACAGTTATCTTGTAATATAAATTCTAAACTCGTATGTTATTATTAGGTTACGCTTTATTTTACTGAGGACGGCTGGAAAACTCTCTTAAGCTTTCATACATTGTTCTTAATCTTTCCTTGGTTCTACGGTATTAATCATTCTTCATTAATTAATCGTTCTAGTTTTATGCTCTTAATTATTTGTTCTTATTTCATATTGTTAATCATGCTTTCAATTATTATTCTTATTATTGTTGTTAGATTCGTTATGAGTAGCTAAATACCTCATCTAGAATGAAGGGGATCTAGGTAAATTAGAAAGGGGATTATTAATTGATTGCTAGTAAAATTGCATAAGTTATCGTTTGATTAACGTTCTTCTTCTAGTTAATTGATTTAGGCCTGAATTGTTAACTAGTGTAGCGAATTAATACTTTCATCGACAGGGTTAGAATTAATATAGGCTGCGATAATCAAATAGATTGTGTCTAATTATAGCGATTGCATGTTAGAATCGATCTAAGGGACATAAACAGAATTAATCAATCTTGTGACCTTAGATAACTTGATAGACCTAGCAATTGATTAAGAGACCCCATATAATTGACCTAGTGAACGGAAATCCTAGACCTTTAATATTATTGTTATAAGCCTTTTATTCACTCGTTATTAGTTGATAGATAACAAACAAACCAAAAACCCCCAAGAAACGGTTACATTCAGACGATCTAAATATTAGCAAACTGACTATTACTGCCTCTCTATGGATTCGATACATGTCTTATCGCTAGCTATTTTGTTAGTAACTGAGATAAATTTATTTTGATATTGGTGATACGACTTCAGCCTTATCAAATTTGGCGTCGTTGCCGGGGAGACAACAATTGTTTAGTTTGTTTTTTGTTTATTTTGTCTTTTTGTCTCAGGGAACCTAGTTCCTTGAGACCGTTCTCACACTTTTCTTATTAGTTCCATGTATGCCCAGGTCGACTAGGTCCGAGATTATTCCTTTTGATCCCGAACCAGAGCAGACTTTTCGCTACAGACGGAAGTTTCAGAAAGAATTGGGTCAAGTAGAAGACTTGAGCATACTTGACGTCGAGACGAAGCGCTCAACAGATTCGGCCGATCAGTCCTACGAAGAGGACGAAATTCCCGAACTTGAAATTCCGGAAGAAATTCCCATTCCTAAGATCACCATCATGCCTACTCTAGCCAGTCACTCCGAGCCTACCCTAGCTTCTATCCCACAAGGATTTAAGCTGCCCACTACTGCTAATGGAACCTTTGAAATTCGTCCATTTTACATCAATTTGGTGGAGCGGAATTTTATTTGGAGGGACAGCTGCTGAGGATCCTGCGACACATATGGAGAAATTTGTCACTTATTGCTGTTCTATCCCTTTAACAGCTGAAGTGACACAAGATCAGATAAAGCAGGTGCTTTTTCCCTTTTCTCTAAAAGATGGAGCTGCAGAATGGTTGAGAGATTTGGATATGGAGGACGAGGGAATTACTGACTGGAATACTTTAGCCCTTGCTTTCTACAAGAGGTACTTCCCGCCTCAGAAGACTAATGCGCTGAGAAGTCAAATTACTAGTTTCAAGCAAGGAGCTATTGAAGATCTGAATGAAGCATGGACTCGCTTCAAACGTTTGGTCCGATCTGTTCCCCATCACGATTTCCAAAAGTGGTTTCTTTGAAACCAGTTTTATAACGGGTTGTATGACGATCATCGTGCCCTGTTGGATTCTTCAGCTAATGGGAGGTTTCGGGACAACGCCAATGATGCTACCGCGTGGAAGTTAATTGATCAGATTGCCACCCATACTGTTAAGTATGGAAATCCTAGGGGAAGTACGCGAGGAACCGGTGGAGATAGTGCTCTTGCGGCACAATTAGAGGCTATTAATGCCCAACTTGCTGAGATGAAGACTACCCAATCATTGGGTAATAGAGAGAGAGTTCATGCTATAAGTCAACAACAAGAGGAGTCATGTGCTAGATGTAGTTTAGACGATCACAATGCAGCTGAGTGTTTGAGCACATTGGAGCAGGTTAATGCTTTTCAGTCTTACAGACAAGGTACACAAGGCACACCCTTCTCCAACTTTTACAATGAAAGAACGAAGGAGCATCCTTTCCTTCAATGCTCTAGTCAGAATGTGCAAAACCCACAGCAGCAACAACCACAAAAGAACACCTATATCCCTCCCAACAACCGTGACAATCAGCCAAACAGAGGATATCAAAGGCAAGTTCAAGGAGGTCATCAATTTAACAATCAATATCAACAACCTCCTCAACAAACTCCTCAACAAGCTCCAAACAATGAGATGGCAGAGTTGCGTAATCTTTTGCAACAGATTTTGTCAATGTAGCAAAAGCAGATGGCTCAAATCTCTGAGCTGATTGCCCATAATAAGATGCTAGATAATCAGGTGGCTCAGATGGCACTTCAAAATCAGTCAAAACAGGCCGGAGGTCTTCCTCCTCGAGGTAAACAAGCTCACGAGCAAGCTAATGTCATTCAATTGAGGAGCGGTACCACATATGCAAATCCGGAGCTGCAAAGCCATGATGATGAAGTGCCCACTAATGATAATGAGGTACCCTATATGCATTCTAAGGGGTTGGGCAATTTGGAGCTTAGTGACGATGAAAAGGAAGCTGACGAAGTTGAAACACGAGCTGAAGATAAAAGCAAAAAGAACGAAAAAGACGAACCTGCTAAGGTTCCTCGATTGAGTCCACCCAGGCTCGATCGAGGAACTTCTGTGCTCAATCGAGTGACATCAGGGCTCAATCGAGGCACCTCTCTGGCAGACGACGGTGTTTTAAAAGTTGATTCTAAGCCAAACAAGCCGAGCCCATTACTATTGCACTACCTTTTCCTCACCGTCAACAAAAGTCTAAGCTAGACAAGAAGTTTGGTAAGTTTATGAAGGTCATGATGAACTTACAGGTAAGTGTCCCTTTTACTGAATTAATTACTCAAGTGTCGGCTTATGCAAAGCTTATGAAGGAGATTTTGACAAGGAAAAGATCCTTTGATGCGGTGGAAACTATTGCTTACACTCAGAAGTGCAGTGCCATATTACCAATTAATTCACCACCTAAGCTAAAGGACCCAGGAAGTTTTTCTATCCCTTGTCATATTGGTCATCTTGCTATTAGTAAACCTCTTTGTGATTTAGGAGCTAGTGTTAGTGTCATGTCTTATTCTCTTTGCAAGAAATTAAATATGGGTCAGTTGACAATTACTAATATGACTTTGCAGATGGCTGATAGATCTGTTAAACACCCACTGGGGGTGTTGGAGGATGTTCCCGTTCGAATTGGGAAATTTTTCATACTCGTAGATTTCGTTGTCTTAGACATGGCTGAGGACAACCAAATCCCTATCATCTTGGGTAGACCATTCCTTCACACGGCGGGGGCGGTTATAGATGTTAGGCAAGGGAGACTAACTTTAGCCGTGGGATGATACCATTGTTTTTAACTTAGAAAAAGCGCTAAAACATCCCATGATAGAAGAAACTTGTCATAGTATAGATGTTGTTGATTTTACTATTGATGAGTGTCTTTCTATGTGTTTGGACAGGGATCCTCTGGAGATTGCCCTGGTTTCTGATTCAGCTGCTCAGATGGGTTCATGGAGTCTAGAAGTTTAT
Organism: Silene latifolia; assembly: GCF_048544455.1. Lineage (NCBI taxonomy): Eukaryota > Viridiplantae > Streptophyta > Magnoliopsida > Caryophyllales > Caryophyllaceae > Silene > Silene latifolia. Next base: position 89,144,564 of record NC_133526.1, read on the forward strand.
GAGATTGAGAGGCTTCTAACTGGAGAGAAATGCCCTCATCAAATGGTATACAGTTTGGGTATCGCACCTAAGGTAACTGAGGTAAAGAAAACTAAACTAAAACCTCTTCCCTCTCATCTTAAATATGAATTTCTTGATGACTGTGAAATGAACCTAGTAATTGTCAATGCTAGCCTAAATGAAGGTCAACTTTCTGCTTTGTTAACTGCTTTGAGAACTCATAAAAAGGCCATTGGGTATAGCACTGATGACTTACAGGGCATTAGTCCTGACTTTTGTATGCACCGTATTCACTTGGAAGAAGGCCACAAGCCTAGTGCACAGGGTCAGAGATGACTAAATCCTCCAATGCAGGAGGTGGTAAGAAAAGAGGTACAGAAATTACTAGATGCTGGCATTATTTTCTCTATATCTGATTCTAAGTGGGTCGGTCCTGTCCAAGTTGTACCTAAGAAGGGAGGTACTACAGTAGTAAAGAACGATAAAAATGAATTAATTGCTACTAGGCTTGTTACAGGGTGGAGGATGTGTATCGATTATAGGAAGTTGAACACAGCTACTATGAAAGACCACTTCCCACTTCCTTACATTGACCAAATGTTAGAGAGATTAGCATGCCATAGTTACTTCTGTTACCTAGATGGCTACTCCGATTTCTTTCAGATACCCATTCATCTTGACGATCAGGAAAAGACTACCTTCACATGTCCTTATAGTGTATTTGCTTATAGGAGGATGCCCTTTGGTTTGTGTAATGCCCCTGCTACCTTTCAGCGTTGTATGATGGCCATATTTTCTGATTATATAGAGTCTATTATGGAAGTCTTTATGGATGATTTCGGTGTTTATGGTACTGACTTTGATGTTTGCTTGAGAAACTTGGCTAAGGTTTTGCAGCGCTGTGAGGAGAGCAATCTTGTGCTTAATTGGGAGAAGTGCCACTTCATGGTTACTGAAGGGGTGGTACTCGGTCATCTGGTGTCAGGTAAAGGTATCCAAGTGGATAAAGCTAAGGTTGAGGTAATTGAGCAACTCCCGTACCCGGTCAATGTTAAAAGTGTGCATAGTTTTCTTGGTCATGCAGGGTTCTATCGCCGCTTTATTAAGGATTTCTCTAAAATTGCTCAACCTCTAACTCGGCTACTTCATAAAGATACACCTTTTATTTTTACGGATGAGTGTGTTAAGTCTTTTGACAGGATTAAACAAGCTCTTATCTCAACTCTCATAATCCGATCTCCGGATTGGAGCCTCCCTTTTGAGATTATGTGTGATGCCAGTGACTATGCAATTGGAGCTGTTTTGGGACAGAGGAAAGATAAGGTGGTGTATGCTATTTACTATGCAAGTAAGACTCTTGATGATGCGCAGATCAACTATGCTACTAGGAGAAGGAGCTTCTTGTAGTTGTCTATTCTCTAGACAAATTTAGAGCTTATCTTGTTGGTTCTAAAGTTATTGTTCATACTGACCATGCAGCACTTAAGTATCTTTTAACTAAACAAGAAGCTAAACCACGACTTATTAGATGGATTTTATTGCTGCAAGAATTTGATTTAGAAATTCGTGATAAGTCTGGTGCTAAGAATGTTGTTGCAGATCACTTGTCTAGGTTGAGATTTGCAGGAAGAGATTTGCCCATTGATGACTCTTTTCCAGATGACCATCTTCTAGCTGTAGTTGCAAACACTCCATGGTTTGCAGATTATGCCAATTATTTGGTAGGAGGTATGCTTCCTCCTGACTTGTCTTATCAGCAGAAGAAGAGATTTATGCATGATGTAAAGCGGTACTTCTGGGATGATCCATATTTGTTCCGGGAGTGTGCCGACGGTATTTACAGATGATGTATTCCAGAGGGTGAGGTACGTGCCATCCTTTCTCATTGTCAGTCTTCTTCTTATGGTGGTCATCATGGTCCTTCTAGGACATTTGCTAAGGTAATGCAATCAAGTTTTTATTGGCCTACTATCTTGAAAGATGATACTACTTTTGTCCGTTCTTGTGATGCATGTCAGAGAACAGGTAATATTTCGCGAAGGCATGAGATGCCTCAAACTGGAATCTCAGAAGTAGAGATTTTTTATGTTTGGGGCATTGATTACCAAGGGCCATTCCCTACTTCTCATGGGAATCAATATATACTAGTAGCTGTAGATTATGTTTCTAAATGGGTGGAGGCAATTGCCACCCCCACTTGTGATGCTAAATCTGTTGTTAAGTTATTTCAGAAGATTATCTTTCCACGGTTTGGAGTGCCTCGCGCGGTGATTAGTGATGGAGGAAAGCATTTCAATGAGCGTCGTCTTAATTCTTTATTGAAGTAATATGGCGTTACGCACCGTAGAGGATTGGCTTATCATCCTCAAACCAGTGGACAAGTGGAGGTTTCTAACAGAGAATTGAAATAAATCTTGGAGAAGGTAGTAAGCAAGAATAGAAAAGATTGGAGTCGGAAGCTTGATGACACTTTGTGGGCTTACCGTACTGCATACAAGACGCCGATTGGAGCATCACCTTACCGTCTAGCCTATGGTAAATCTTACCATTTACCTGTGGAGCTTGAGTACAAGGCTATGTGAGCAATAAAGGAGCTAAATATGGATCCCTCACTGGCGGGTGAGAAAAGATTGATGCAGTTGAATGAGCTTGATGAGTTTCGACTGCATGCCTATGATAGTGCTCAAGTATACAAGGAGCGAACGAAGAAGTGGCATGAAAAGCATATATTGCCAAGGGAGTTTAATGTTGGTGACAAAGTATTGCTATTTAACTCTCGTTTGCGTTTGTTCCCAGGTAAGCTGAGGAGTAGGTGGTCTGGACCGTTCACTGTTGTTGATGTGAACAAATTCGGGTCAGTTACACTGCAAACTGACAAAGGTGAGACTTTCAAAGTGAATGGGCAACGATTAAAGATCTACTATGAAGGTGCTCATGTTAAGGTAATAGAGGTCGTTGACCTCTTTGCCATTGATTCCTCTCACTGATGAGGTAATACGGTCGTGCGGGACCGCTTAAACCAGCGCTACCGAGAAGCAGCTCGGAAATTGTAATGTAATTTTTTGTAAATTAGGATTTCAATTTTTTGTAAAAGAGGGCTACGTCAAGGGGATCCACTGTCCCCCCCCCCCCCCCTTCTTTTTACCATCTGCTTAGAATATCTTAGCAGATTTTTGCAGTGGGTACAACAAAGAAAGGAGTTCAGATATCACCCTTTTTGCAAAAGAATACAACTGTGTCACTTGTGTTTTACAGATGACCTAATTATGTTCAGTAGAGGTGATACAAAGTCAGTTATGTTGTAACTCTAAAGCTCCTGGACTTTGTATGAACCAAGGGAAATCGAATATCTATAGTATTGGGGTTGATGAAGGTACAATGGCTACACTTGTAAGGATCTCATGGATGAAAAGAGGAACTATTCCTTTCAAATACTTAGGGGTTAACATAAGTCCCAAAAGATTGAGTGTGGCTGATTGTCAATGTTTAATTGATAAAGTGGTGTCTAGAATGCGAGGATTGGGTGCTATAAAACTCTCATATGCAGGGCGTGTGGTTCTTATTAGGTCAGTCATGAGCACTTTGCATAACTATTGGGCCAGAATATTTATCTTGCCTAAAGCAATCCTAAATAAGATTGAACAGCTATGTAGGAAGTTCCTTTGGCGTGGCAATGAGATGAAGGACAATCCATCTTTGGTGTCTTGGGATCAAATTTGCAAAAGTCAGAAGAAAGGTGGTCTAGGCTTCAAATCTATGTATTGGTGGAATGTTGCAGTTGTAGCCAAATATGCTTGGTGGATAGCTAGGAAGACTTATCACCTATGGGTGAGATGGATACATGATGTTTATATGAAAGGGAAGTGTTAGAGAGAGTATAAACCTGGGAGTGGCGCCAGCTGGGCGTGGAGAAAAATCTGTTGGGTCAAGGATTTGATGCAACAACATTTGTTCACTGGCAACTTCGAGGTTTACATTATTAAGCTTGGTGGTTCGTGGCTGGTTAATGAAGGACCTGATCAAGCTTGGCACCCGTGGATTGCTAACAAACTCATGATACCCAAGCATGGGTTTAATCTCTGGTTGGTGGCTCATAGACGTCTCCTTACCCAAGACAGATTGGTAAGGTTAGGAATTGCACAGAGCAACCTTTGCTATCTGTTTGGTGCAGAGGAGGAGAGCATGGAGCATTTGTTTTTTCAATGTGTCTACAGCGGGATGTGCAGCAGAATGATGAGAGATTGGTTACAGATTACAATACCCGACTCACAGGTTATTGACTGGTGGATTCAACTAAGAACTAAATCTTTGATGAAAAAGAAAGTATTGGCTTCAGTATTGGCGGCTCTAATGTACCATATCTGGAGCTGCAGGAACAAATGCAGAATGGAGGGCTTTTTAAGTAGGCCAGAAGTGTTAATAAGAAATTGCAAAGTTGAGTTGGAAATGAGATTTCGTTGTAATAGTGTAAAGTCTAAATTTCGAGGAGTGTGTACTTGGCTTGACAGGTTGTGTCAAAGCTAATGCTATGGTAACAAAGTTGTTCTAGGGTTTCAAATTGTATTGGGTGACATTTTAAAGATTAATGAAAATCTTACCTTTTCCCAAAAAAAAAAAAATTTAATTATCGCTTTTAAATTTAAACACTTCCTTGAGTTTTGAGAGATGTGAGGGGGGGAATTTTATATGTTTCAAAGTGTTTTTGTGCAGGACTTGAAGGAAATTGAACTTAAGAATTCCAACAACGAGATAAGAGGCCAGCAGCAGGTTCTTCGATCGAGTGCACCCAGGCTCGATCGAGGCACCAACGTGCTCGATCGAGTGCACCCAGGGCTCGATTGAGGCACCAAATGAGTAATTAAAAACACCTCATGTCGAAAGTTGCATAGTTGGGAATTTGGTTCCTCGATCGAGTCCACCCAGGCTCGATCGAGGCACTACCTTAGACCGGGTTCCGCGTTTTTGAACCGGCTGATTTTCTCTTCTAATTGCTCTCTTATTTCCTAATCTCTCTTACTTCTGTCACTTCTTCTTTGCATTCTCTAATTGTTTTTCCCCCTTTCCCTCTCAATCACTCCATATTCATCATCAAATATTCATTCAAACTTGTGTTTGTTGCTTGTTCGTGATTTACATCAATCCTTTGTGCTTATTTTTTATTCCCATTGCCTTTATTGCTCAAGGTAAGTCCCGTGTTTGCTTAATTTGGTCCGAAAATTCTGGGTTTTTATGCTTAAATTTTGTGTTTCTTGCCTATAATCTTCTATTGCTCATATACAATTGCTATTTCCTTGCTTATTAGCCTTTTATTTGTTGAATTAAATGCCTAATTTGCTTATTTGGGAATTAGAGTTCTTCAAATTCGGGTTCAATTTTTGCATTAAATTGGATAGAAATTGTGTTTTTATGCTTGGATTCTTCACTAATTGACATATAATTGCAATTCCCTTACCTTCTAGATGGTTTATATGTGATTTTCGACCTTAAAATCAAATTTTTCGACCCATGTATGCTGAAAAACGTGGACTGTTTTGGGACTTCACTTGGGTTGTGATTGTGTACTTGTATTTTTGTAGGTATGTCGACTAGTGGACAAGGTAATAAAAGGCCACGGGAGAGGCGCGCTCCCGTTCGTCAGCCGGAGGTGATAGAATCTTCCGAGGAGGAAGATGATTTATCACCAATAGGCGAATTCCCTTTTATTGAATTTCGTGACAAAGAGCAGCGGGGCAAATTTGAGGTATTGATGTCCAAGGCTATGAATGCTACTTGGTGTGTTGATCGCAAAATTTTGCGAACTTTGAAGATTGATGAGATTATGCTTGGTATGTTTGTCGAGATTGGGTTGCAGGGTCTCTTTCTTTTGCACGAACTATCCTATCGTGCCTTAACTCTTGAGTTTTTAAGTTCATATTATTACTTCCCGGTAGATCATTTAATCCGTTTTAGGTTGCCTAATGAGAGACGGTCCTTGACTTTTGACTGTCTGTCTAAGATATTAGGCATTGATAAGCATACTACTGGTGATTTATATAATGGTGTTGGGTTGTCTGCGGTCCGATACTTTCCATTGTTTATGGGTTTTGCGAACGCAGACGTGAGTAGCATGTCTTTACTCGATGTTCAGCATGTTTGTCTTAGGCTTTTCTTGCGGTATCTGAGTTATCTGTTATATGGGAGACATGATAGGAGCAAGGCCTCTTCTTTGGAGGTCTTGATATTGGCTAGCTACCTGAACCCGTTTCAGGAAGCTACTTTTCAGTTTTCTACCCCTGCACTAGTTTGCCAGGCCCTTGACCGCATGACTGGGCGGTATTCTGATTTGGATTGCGGTGCCATTATTACTAGAATTGCTATAGTCTTGTGTGATTTTGAGGGGGATGACCCCTATGAGCCGATGGATGACCATGAGCCGTTGGTAGATGATGACCACCTGCGCTATGACATTTCCTACCTTGACATTCGGGGTGGGAGGGATCACTATTGGAGAGTGCGTGGTCAATCTTATATGCTTTTGCCTAATGATCGTTTGCCAGCCATTCCGCCTCTTGAGGAGAGTACAGCTACATTGAGACTTGTCCCTGCCACCTATCTGATTCCAGATGAGCTTATGGTTACTTTTCCTGGTTCTAGTACTAGTGGTGGGCGTCGGAGACGTCGTCAGCCTGCCACACACTTGCCTGGTTCTTACTAGCCCCGTCCTCCTCCTCCCTCTCCTACATCCTTTCCCTCCTTTGGTTACCACTTTGACCCAGTCATTGAGAGAGTGGTGAGAGTACATCAGGGTGTTAAAACCGCTTTGACTGAGCGGCATTTGTAGGAGCAGATAGAGGTTGTTACTCTTGCTGGGGGCAATACACGGGTGCTTCTCCGAGCTACTACACCACACCTGGTGATGACAGCCGTGTTTTCCACCTCTTAGGTGTGACCCCTGCGGAGTTTGTGCAGTTTAGTACGGAGCATGGCGCTCTGGGTCGCCCCTTTTACACTCCTGTACATCCTCACCAGCCTACCAGTGTTTTTCCATAGGATGTTGGTGTTCTTGTTTCACAGAGAGGGCCTTTTGGCTAGTTTGCAGCTTCTACTTCTACTTCTATTGTAGCAGCTATTCCTGGAGGTGGCCATGCTAGAGGTCGTGGTAGACGAGCCAGACGAGCTAGGGCCGTGAAGCCCATGTTCATGATCCCGAGTTGTTAACTATGTACGCGGAGATTGATGGCTTTGATGAGGCCAACCTTGATGATGATGATGATGATGGGGCGTAGTAGTGACAGCTAGTCACTACCTCCCTCACTTTATTTCCAGCTGGTTTGGGGGAGACTTTGCTACACAGCTGGTATTATCTTTCTTTGTTTTTGTTTGTTTTATTGCATTTCTTATTTTCCCCTCTTCCCTTTGTTAGTAGTGTCCTATAGGTTGTTGTATTTTCTGTGTGATTGCTATGTTTTAGGCGTCACAATGAGGACACTGTGACATTTAGGTTTGGTGGAGAGTATTTATTTTTGTTGTGTGTTTATTTATTGTTGTGTATGGAAAAAAAAATCCATAAAAATTGAAAAATTTATAAAATACAAAAACATATTTTTTTTTATTTATTTTGAGTCAAGTCTTGGTGAATTGTTTAGCAATGATGATAATTTGCTTTGTCTTTGCATTTGAATCCCATTAAGTTATCCATGTACATTATTTTGACATGTTAGCTATGATAAAAAAAGCTCTTTACTCAAGTCTTGACCGTCACAATATGCCTTATGCCGAGTAAATTTGACTATATTTTGTTGGTAAACCACTTAAATTTCTGAGGTCATTAGAGCTTCCTAGGCCGGGAACATTAATAAACCGGTCTCATTTGTTATTTAGGCTAAAGTGTGTGGTCTCCTTGTGGAATATGTAATATCAAACTGCATAAGTGTGACATTAGTTTCTTAGCTTTTTGCGCATTCATATGATTGAGTACATGAGGATAGGCGGTTCTTATTTTTCAAATATGCCATACATTACCCAGTTTTGTTAGCCCGTTTGAACCATGTAGCCATTTTATATCCTATTTCTTAGCTACATTTTAGAATTTGCCTACCTTTTTGGGACAGTCACAGTTGCTTGAGTCTTATGTTGTTATAGCTACTTTGGTTGGGTTGGGACTTTTATGTCATGTGGGTAGTAGCTATCTTTTTTGTAGCAATTGTGTTGATCTCCTATGATGAACAAAAAAAAGAATATTACGAAGCAAAGAAAAAAAAAGAAAAAAATCGAAAATTCCGAAAAAGAAAAAGAGAAAGAGAAAGAGAAAAAAGAAAAAAAAGAATTGCTTCATCGAGTTTTGTTAGGAGATCATGAGTGGTAATTACTAAAGTCTAATGCACTTTTGGAGAGTCTTTTCATTCTCTCATATGTTGTCAAAGTTGAGATGATTTCTCTAGTTGGATGGTTGTATTGTTTATTATTAGATCTGGCTATTGGTCTAGCGCTGCGACTACCGTCTTAGCCTCACATATCCATACGTGCTTTTGCACGAGCCACTTCTATACCTATGCCTCTTTACCACCATTTTGTCATTGATACATGTACTTGGTCTATGTTGTGAGTGCGCACTAGTTGGAGAATCTACTATCACATTAGATTGCATGCATATTCATAAGTTGAGTGAGTGTCTTTATTCTTTCTATCTTACATATATCTCACCCCTTATGAGTGCATGAGTGAAACCGCGAGAATCCAACAGAATTGTCTTGCAAGGTTGAAAAGTATTTGGCTGAGTCTCGGTATCATGTCACGTCTTGAGTAGAGTTGCGTTAATCTATTACCCATGCTTTTGAATTTGTTTTATGGGGACAATTTTTGGTCATTACTTTGTTATAGATATGGATAGCTGGGATTTGTATGTGCCTAGACATTTGCTCTGAGTTATTCATTCACCATTTATATGTTAGTCTTTTGTATGGTTTGATTGCTTTGCTTGAGGACAAGCAAAGGTTTGGTTTGGGGGAGTTTGATGTACCACTTTTATATACACTTTTATAACTCTTTTCATGATGTTTTATATACCGTTTCCGTGCCTTTTATGTCATTTATATGCCTTTTATAGTGAATTGTCGATACTGCCGCTATTTTATGTTTTAATGCAGAAATGACGCATTACGAGGATAATCGAGCTAAGATGAGTATCGTGGATATGGCCTAGTGGAATACACGAAGCATGGCACGAGGAACGAGGTGGTTTGAAGATTAGAAGTGAAGAAAGACGAGAACAAGTCTGTGAAGCTGGTTCCTCGATCGAGTATAAGGCTCGATCGAGTAATCATCCTCGATCGAGTGCTGCTAGGCTCGATCGAGGAACCTTTCTGACGGATTAATTTCCGTATTTTCCTAAAACAGTTATTTTGTAATATAAATTCTAAACTCGTATGTTATTATTAGGTTACGCTTTATTTTACTGAGGACGGCTGGAAAAACTCTCTTAAGCTTTCATACATTGTTCTTAATCTTTCCTTGTTGCTACGGTATTAATCATTCTTGATTAATTAATCATTCTAGTTTTATGCTCTTAATTTGTTGTTCTTATTTGATATTGTTAATCATACTTTCAATTATTATTATTGTTTTTGTTAGATTTGTTATGAGTAGCTAAATACCTCATCTAGGATGAAGGGGATCTAAGTAAATTAGAAAGGAGATTATTAATTGATTGCTAGTAAAATCGCATAAGTTATCGTTTGATTATTGTTCTTCTTCTAGTTAATTGATTTAGGCCTGAATTGTTAACTAGTGTAGCGAATTAATACTTTCACCGACAGGGTTAGAATTAATATAGGCTGCGATAATCAAATAGATTGTGTCTAATTATAGCGATTGCATGTTAGAATCGATCTAAAGGACATATACAGAATTAATCAATCTTGTGACCCTAGATAACTTGATAGACCTAGCAATTGATTAAGAGACCCCATATAACTGACCTAGTGAACCGGAAATCCTAGACCTTTAATATTATTGTTATAAACCTTTTATTCACTCGTTATTAGTTGATAGATAACAAACAAACCAAAAAACCCCAAGAAATGGTTACGTTCAGACGATCTAAATATTAGCAAACTGACTATTACCGCCTCCCTGTGGATTCGATACCTGTCTTATCGCTAGCTATTTTGTTAGTAACTGAGATAGATTTATTTTGATATTGGTGATACGACTTCAGCCTTTTCATGGCTCTCCAACTAATCGAAAGCATGCATCATATAGGATAGATTAGATTGCATCACTTGTTATATATTTCATATAGTTTGCATAACTAGTTTAGAAATCATGCATTTTCATATAGCTTGCATTGCATAATTTCCTATCGTATTGGCCATTGAGGGCAATGCCCATACAAGTGTGGGGATGGAAAATTCTAACCTTTCAAAAGTCAAAAAAATACAAAAACAAATTGAAAATTTTCGAAAAACTCAAAAATATGTTCATTTATTTCATAAAACAAAAACCATAAAAATTTAAAAAATTATCAAAAATCCAAAAACATGTTCATTCCTTTGTAGTGTAGAATTGTACATATTGTATATACTTGTGTTTGTTTGTCACTCTTATCACATTGGACCGACTACGCCACATTCGAGGGATGAAGGAAATAGAAGACCGCATGGTATGATCTTTCCAAATCTCCTTCCTCCTTTTATATGTTAATGACAATGTGGCTTTATTTTGGTTGATGCGGTACAAACCAATGTGTTGTTAAGAGCTTGCATTTAGTTTATATGGCATACTAGTTGATAGAAGCATTCGCATTAGGTTGCATATATGCTAGTTGCATCATGGCATGTAGTTGCATTCTAGGAAAATTTTATGAAAACATCTACTTGGGAAGCTTGATAAGTGTATATAAGGCCCTTGTAGATAATTTTTCTTCTTGAGACTTTTCTCATTAGAATACCCCCAAAACACCCTAGGATGTGTCATGCTAGTATCCTTTGACCCATAGACTAAGGCCCAGTCAAGAGTACCTTGTGGTGTGATAACTCCTTGGCTACCGTTTATTCCAAGGTGACCCTTGAAACCATGCAACCATCTTCCACTTCTATCATATATTTCACACAAAAAGGGAATGGGCACAAAAATTCTTAATTTGAGTTCAAGCATCAAAATAAAAATCAAGAAGTTTGCAAAATTGTATCAAAGAAAAGAGGAGTACAAAAATGAGAACTCCTATGCTTCAAATAAAATCACCCTCGTTACAAATTAGGGTGACTTTGAAAATGTTCAAAATTGCAAAAATTGAAAATTTTGCCAAGTATCAAAATGCTAAGTATCAAAGAAATGGCAAAGAAATGTTCTTCAAATGTCAAAATTCCACAATGATTTGGGGGGGATAACAAAATCAAAAGCAAACTCCCATTATGAAACTCAAAAGCATATTGATCCCTTTATCCATTGATTCCACTTTTGTGCATGGTGAAGAAGGGACGGCCCTTCTTCTTGTCTAGGCAAGAAGGGTAATTCCGCGATCCTACAGTGTTTCTAACATCATAGGGAGTCTACTCTTAACAAAAACATTTAGCGATTTTGGACAAAGGTACCCTAGCTTGACACAACTTGGAGGTGATTTGTTGGTATCCGCCTAGGCTTAGTAACTTGAAGAAACCATATCTATAATGGAGTGTGTACCCTTAGATTGTTTCCCTTCTAGATAATTCCCGCCACTTAGATGAGGAAAGTGGCTATTCCTTTTTGTAGATGCATCCATTACTTGTTTTATGTGCTTAATGATTGGATGTATTGCCATTTTGGCAAGCCCCGCCTTGCCTTGCAAGAAGACATCTTACCTCACGGATATATTGTTGTGAGTTGAAGGGGCGGAGTGAGACCCGCTAATTGTCTCATATCGGCTATATTAGTAGGCTAGTTTAAATAAGGGTCATAGTTTTAGTCACCTCTTTACTCGAGACGAGCAAAGGTTCGGTTTGGGGATGTTTGATGTGACTCATATTTGAGCACATTTAGTCCCCGAATTAACCTCGTTCCCATGCTTTCTAGCATCTATTAAGGTCATTTCCTATCTTTAGTTCCCCATTTTGTATATTCCTTGAGGTTTTGTGTCTTTGGTAGGAGATGATTGCTAGCCTTGCATTTATGGAGCTAAATGGATCGCATCCAATGACCAAGCATTAAAGAGGAGACCAATACTAAAGGCCTAAGCAAATAACTCAAGTGAAATGGGCAATGATGAAAGATCCGTGCGTCCCTAAGACAGTCCCCACGGATTGTTAGATAGCCAAGAATAAGAGAAGAACCTTGTCCTAGGATCCGGGCATCCCGAGCTCAGGACGAGCGTCCCAGACCCAAGATCTGGGCGTCCCGAGTCCCAGTCCGAGCGGATCCCCTTACAGACCCGAGCATACTCAAGCTCAGGACGCGTGTGTCCCTGGGGAGTTGCTACTCAGGCCGCGCATGTCCCTCGGGAGTTGCAAATTATCAAGCTTCTCTTAGGGTCTTAATCATCATTTAAGCCCTTAGTAACCTTAATCCTTGTACTTAATTTTAGTATAAATACCCTATTGTACTACCTAGATTAGCATCAAGCTTAGAATCAAGTACTAATCTCCTTCTAAATCTCTTAATTTAGTCTTAATCCAAGTTGTAACACACATTTTAATATTAATCACATCTTAATCTTTCCTTTATCTCTCAATTGTTCTTAGTTTTAGTTGGTTAATTAGAAGATTATTTGGGGTTTATTGGAGGATTGACAACTCTCTATCAATCATCAAGTTTCCTTCTATTATTCTTTACTTTATTATTTGGATCATCTCAAGTTAGTATAATCCCTTTTTACCTTTGCTTAATAATTGTTATTTCCATTACTTATTCATCATGTTTTGTTTTGTTAATATGATTGACATCCTTATTAGCATGTTAAACTTGATCATGAGTGAGTAGTTTCTTAAGCTAGGGTTAATGGGGAATTAGGGAATTAATCATGGGATTAGATCTATGCTTAATTTAATATGCTTTCATAATTGAATGCTTGATTGTTGTGATTTCAACCTATGCACATGTTATGTTTGATGAAATGCTAGACTATGAAACCTTGCATTTTTTACCCATCTCTCATCTTTTCAATGAGGCTTGTAAGATATAAGCCAACTCAAGCCTTGTTAGACCATGCATAGAGTTGAATAGGAAGAGACTAAGATGACTTGTAGGTGTTGTAAAGTCTTGATCGACTCGGCTCCGGGACCTAAATCTTCCTAGGAATTGTAAGACATACACTAACTCGATTCCATCACAACAATAAGTTGCTTGCTTCTATTTGAGAACATGTTTTTATGATCTATTTCCATGATTTTCTTATGAACCCATGATACCTTAGTGCCCTTAATCAATTGTTTACAAAGCCCTTTAATTGCTTTACTTTGTTTTCATTAATTTACATTCATCTTGTTGACTAGTTTAGACCACATCTCATCTCAACCCAATTTGTGACACCCTAAGACATAACTACTTGCAATTGAAATCTTAAATCGATACCCGTCCCTTGGGATCCGACCCCTTTCCTTATCACTCTACTAAGGGTAGTTTGTAAAGATATTAATTTTGTTTTGGTTGCAATAACGACTACGCTACACCAGAATATGAACAATTTTAGCCTAAAATTTTGAACCAAGTGAGGAATATGAATAATTTTGATTTTACCCAAATATGGTTTAATAGTATTGTAAAACTATAATATTGTTTTCGGAATTTTGCAATAAAAAAGTGTGAGTCAAAATTTTCTCGTCTTAAAGGTTGATAAATTTCCCAAAAATGTTGTGAAAAGTATACATTATTCATTTGTGACGTTCTTCATTCACTCCTTGTTTCTATAATATTTGACTTTGACATTTTGTGAAATCGTATATAAGAAATTTGTCGTCTCAAGATTTTTCTTTTTGAAAGTGAACTATATAACTACCCGGATTTTGACTTTTCTAAGTTGTGTTTTACACCAATCGAATAGTAATGCTTTGAACTTGGCCTATAATGACATGTACCATTCTGTGACGGGTTATCCCGTATTAAAGTTTTCAAGAAATTTGAGACAAATGACTTTTATGTTAAAATTTTAATATAACATTTCGCATTTAAGTAAATTTGAGTAAAACTGCATAATGAGAAAGAATATTTTACAAGTTAGTAAAGTGCTAAAGTTCAATCTTGAAATATCATCGTCTTTCAAAGTTCATTATATTTCAAATGTGCTATTACGGCAATTTTAAGGTGTTGACCATTAACTTCTCATCCCCTCGAAGTTGTTTGATTTCCTATCTTTTTGTATCCGTTCTGAACTGTTTTAATTCCCATCATCCTTATCCGTTGAGTTAACCCGGGATATCCGGACATAGAGTTATGTGTGACCCAAAATAGTGTTTTATCACCTTAGCTTTAGGCATATGTTTCCGACAAGATATGTGGAATTAGACATAGCCATCGAGTTTTATAAATTTGGAACATTAGGATGGTAGTTAGCCCATATGATGCTTTGAGTATGGTGAATTGATCATGAGAGACAGCTTACCAATAATGAGTGGAATACAATCAGAATTTGGATCCTTAGCGGTATTGCGGACTCCTAGATAGTGAACACAATTTGAGGACATGTGAGGATGACCTTTTAGCACGACTCAGATGTTTTAGTTAGCATATGATTGAATTAGAACTTGTGGGATGATGAAGGAATAGTTGAGGCACTCGGAGATTTAGGGATAATATGAAATTTGGGTTGGGGAATGATATGAGTTGAATAAATGATGACAAGATTTAGGGATCAGGAATACGGGAAAGAAAGAGTACTAGAACGAGAGATGAGTTGGAGATTTGTAGGTGGTAGGCCGTCATTCAATGAGGAATTTGTTGTAAGTTTCAAGTGAACTGTGTGAAGAAGTATAAGCGTCGATGAGTTTGATCATTGATGATACGTAATGTAAACCGTTAACCTAAGTACATAGGCATGACATATGAAAGTGGTTGTGGCGAACTTCGACCCTGAGAGTGGTAGTATAGATTTTGTTTATAGAATTGCCTCCCAAACGTTATTGTAAAACGCTCATGGTGTGCATCGTGACCTTGTTGCAGTAATTAAGCGAGTGGTGATGTTATTGTTATCTCCTAAGAGTGATGAGTGATTAGGCCATGTCCATGAGATAGTGTAGTATGTTATGTTTACCAATGTGACTAGAGTGTCGCACTACGGTGCAGATAATGATGATAAAATAGTATGCTTGAGTTGGTAGTATACCTTAAATATTTTATTTACGTTGTGTAGTAATGATGGACATAAGGCCAATGGCTGTGTTTGATTCGGTATTCTAATGGTATATGAGTCACCATCGGAATTTGTTAGCACCAAGTTGATGGAATAGGAAAGTTTGGATATGGGTTTGAGAACGGAAATGTTACACCCATGTGACACTCGACCACGTGCACTCTGCACTCGACCGAGTCGTCTTCGGTCGAGTGGCCGTCTGAACTCGACCGAGTGGACTACTTTAACCCTTGTTTTGTGGATGTTTGACCAAATATTGAGCATTTACCCTTATTTCGCGGTTGATATTAGTTGACTTGTGTTGGATGACCATTATTGACCTTACATAGGTGATATGTATGAATTGTTTGCGTTTGATTACGTGATGTGGCATTTTACAAGTAAATGGAAAATCGTTGATTCGACATGAGTTGGTTCATCATTGAAATGATATTATGACCTTGTTTGATGTATGTTTATCGACGTGATTCTATTTGGTTGTGTAAAGTAAGATGAAAAATACAAGTTGTGTGTTGCATAGTGATCGTTTGCATTATTGTGATTGTGGTCCTCTGTATGAGCGGAAGTGTTGATAATAGATGGGAATTGATGATTTAAAACCCATGTGTGATCATGTGGTGGATTTGACGCGGTATATGCGTGGCATAGTTTCCGGAAATGGGAATGTTGAGCATGGTTGAGTCATATGACGAGCGATGTTGCATTATTTGGTTGTTTCATAGAGTCTGCATGCTTATGATTGATTTGTATACAGGTGCATGTATGAGATTAAACGTGATATATATATATATATATATATATATATATATATATATATATATATATATATATATATATATATATATATATATATATATATATATATATATATAAACTACATCCTAGTGAGTCTAGGTATCTTAGGTGAGTCTGTCCCGCAAATCTCAACCATTAGATCTAATAGAAATTACGGCTGAGATTAATCCTCATAATTTAAAACTAACCTACATAAACCTCAGTTTGAGGTTTTTATCCTCATAATTCAATATTACTTTCTCTCTCTTCATTTATTCCCTCTCCCTCTAAGAATTTCTCTTTTCCATATCTTCGTTCTCCTGTAAAACAAATCTCCAAAATATACAAACCTAATTTTAATTTTCAATTCTGGAATCAATTAATTCAACAATTCAATCAAACTCCTGTCATATGATTCAATTCATTCAACCTAATTTTGATTTTCAATTCGTTTTCCAATTTCCTCCGCTTATTCGATTCCTTTTTTCCTTGTGTTTTTGAATTTATCGTTGCTACTATGGATGCAGATTCTACCGATAACAACGTGCGCGCAGGTAATTTCAATAATCCTTTGCTTTTTAGTTTTCTCGTTTTCTAATTTCCTGCGGATTCTACTGCGACCAGCATACATGATTGTAATTTCATGAAACCTTTGCTTTTTTAGTTCTTTTCCTTATGCGATTTCATGTTTACTTCAATTTTGATTAAATCTGTTTACTTGTGGTTAATATAACCGCTTTTTCAATTGTCATTACATCATGCTTTTAATTTTCGAATTTTTTTAATCGAGGTTCAATTAAAATCGATTTTAATTCTAGTTATTGTTGACTTTTAATCGATATATGTGTTTGCGTGCGATATTTTGAATTGTTTCGTGTTATAACATCATCTTTATATTATTTATTGTCTATTATATGTGTTCTTAGTGTTTGTCAAAAATTAGGGTTATGACATAGTAAAATTCATACCTGGATGTGTTTTTTCATGAAAATTGGGGCGACTGTGAGGATTAAATTAGCTTTCGTAAAATAATCGACACTTGATACTGTAATAACGTTACTGTAACATTAAAACTGCATGACATAACTGAATTTGAAATAATTGTGAAACAGTGTTACTATATAATTGTGTAAGTGTGTTACAGTAATAGTGAAACTGTATTCTAATATTTTTATAATTATATTATGTTAATTTAGCTTCTTCTTTTGATGAACCTATTTCATTATAAAGATCATTTATTATAGATAAACATTAGAGAAGTGATATGTTGTTTCAATGTTTACATCTATGCCATATAAAAAAGAATTTAACTTTGTATGAATAATGGGTATTATTATATCATTGTGAAGTTTAAGCTTGTAGGAGGAGGAACATCTATTGTTATTCATTTCATTTAAAAGTTTGAATAGTTAGTTTAAAGGCTATTAGCTCAAATGGGAGAGCAATGTGCAAAGCTTGTACAAAGGTATGGGTTCGAATCCCATATAGCCTATTTAGTTACTTTAGGATTGTATTGTCAAGTTTTCAAATAGACCATATAGTCTAATGTTGTTTATTGTATGCGGTTCCTCATATTTTTGATACAACCATTAATCCTTGTTCCACCGCGTTATAGTAATAGTGTTACTGAAACAGCAGTCACTCATCAGAGTAATATAGTGTTACTGTAATGTTGTGTTACTGTAACATCTTCGTTTTATTATTCAATTTATCAAAGGCGGATCAATATTGTTGTAACAGTGTTACTATAACAACATTGATTCTTTAACATAACTTGGCAACAATGTTACTTTAATTTAATAATTATTTCGTCCATTTACAATATAAGACGGTGTATAAAGTAGTTCTAAAATGTAAAGGTAAAGATTAATTTTTTTTCATTTTTAAAGTAACGATGTTATTGTAACATCATTACTCAAAAAGTAACAATTATACAGAATGTATGTTACTGTAACATCATTGATTCATCAAAGTAACACGAAAACAATGTTAAAAGTTCCAACTTTAATTATTTCAACAATAAAAATCAAGTGAATGCAGACCAGTCCAGCTGATCCTTATATGCTAAAATGATTTACAAGACCATATCATAGTAATGCGAAAAGTTTACAAGAAGTATACATCATAATCACATATCAAAATCTGACAACAATGTTAGCAGTCTCAACTAGCATTTCAACTTCAATAACTTTTGTCTTCTTCACGCCTTTCTTCATGACTAATTAGTTAGTTTCAAACACTTTTTTGTATATACTATCTCTTTGCGCGCCTTTTTTGTGCTGGTTGATTTCTGAAACCTTTTTCTTCGAATTTTCTGACATTCAAAACAAAGTATTTGGCCATTACTAACTAAAACATATGCGAAAGACGATGGTCCATTTAGTGATAATTTATAGCAACAATACTACAGTAACATCATTTGTGAGTTTATGACAATTTTAAACCATCAAATTTAATTGGAAAAAATCACACAACATCAAATATACAATGTTGTAACAAAGATATCAAGTTCGATTACATCACGCAAAATAATGTTCTTTATGCTTATTTATTCTTTGTAATGTTGTTACTATAATGCTATTACAGTAACAAGTGTCAAGTTTTTTACTAAAGCTAAATTAATCCTCTTGGTTACTCAGTTTCTACAAATCAGTAACCCTAATTTTTTGGCGAATAGTAGAACATGAAGAAACGCAGATTTCAATAGCAAGCAAAACAAAAATGAGCGTTAGTTACTCAGGTTCTACAGATCATTAACCCTAATTTTAGGCGAAAACTATAACATGAAGAAAACACTGAAATCGGTAGTGAGTAAAAGAAAATCAAACATCAATTACTCAGGTTTTTACAAATCATTAACCCTAATTTTTTTGGGCAAAAAACTAAAATATGAAAAAACACGGAAATCAATTAAAATTTTCTTCATATCGTTCAAAATCGACAAATGAGAACAACAATAACATGAAATAACATCAACCACAACGAAAATTTAATAGTTAGGAAATCAAAAACGAGAAGTAATTTCTCAATTTATAAGTTCGAAAAAGCAAAGATATAATCAATTGACAGTTTAGTTATGTAATTCAAGATCAACAACAACATGTAAATTAAACCTAATTTTTTGCCAAAAAATCAATCACTCAGTTTGAGAAAAACATTAACCATGGTATCAATTAATGATTTCTTCATATGAATCAATATAATCATTATCATCATCATCATCAACAACAACAACAACAACAACAACAACAACAACAACAACAACAACAACAACAACAACAATAACGACGACGACAACAACATGCAGCAACATCAATCGCGACAAATTTTTTAAACGAAATCACGAATTAGAGATCGATCTATACCTCTTCATTATGTGAGAAATGGTTGTTTTCTGAACGTTT
This sequence comes from Silene latifolia, assembly GCF_048544455.1. NCBI lineage: Eukaryota > Viridiplantae > Streptophyta > Magnoliopsida > Caryophyllales > Caryophyllaceae > Silene > Silene latifolia. The sequence continues at coordinate 89,164,037 of NC_133526.1, forward strand.
TTGAAGATCTTGAGTTGATTTTTTGTAGATCTATGCTTGATTTTAGTGAAAGTTTTACTAGATTATGGTAGATGTTTTTGGAAAAAAAGTCGATTGAAGAAGCTTTAATTATTTACTACCAAAATAATTGATGCACGTTATTTTTCTTATCTTGTTGAAGAATTAATGTTTTAACTGACTAGAGAGAGAGAGAAAGAAAAAAAAATGTGATTATAGTGAGACATAACAATCAGTTTGTAGCTTTTATTAGGTGCGCCTAATATTTGGGGTGACGTGGCTGAACGAGAGCCCTTGGATCTTTAGATCCAATGGTCCTCATTTACGAGACAGACTCACCTAAGATGTTGGACTCACCAGATGCTCACTATATATATATATATATATATATATATATATATATATTAATAATCGAGTTATACCCAGAGACTGATGCGTAGACTTAGAACCAATTCAGTTGGGTGTTGTTATGGGATTAGGGTTTCGAACCGTGGGCGGGACCTTGTATCTTGACGTTTGGAAGGCTCGTAGAATTTTTTATGGATTTGCAATACGTAGGAGGGAGTGTTAAACCTAGAACATGGTTATTTGTGGAATTTAGTAATGAGTGGACGAGACCGTATCTTGAGGTTGATAGTTGAACTTCGGGACGAAGTTCTCTTTTAGGGGGAGTGAATGTAATAATTCGGAAATCTAGGAATGAGAAAGTACAGAATGTGAGAAGTAGTGACAATTGAGTGAAGAACTTTGGGATTAGTGTGATGTTTAGAAAGAGCGTATACGGTTGATAAACATATGAGGTGCGAGAGAATGCATGAGATTTGAGGAAATATGAGAGTGAGGTGAACTTCGGGAACGAAGTTCTTTTTAAGGGGGGAAGATTGTAATACTCCGTATTTAATAATTATATAATAATAATATATCGCATTTATATGAATTATGTTTGAGACAGAATAATAAAATAATAATTATTATTATGAGATAGTAATAATAATAATAAGTTGTAATGATAATAATAATAATATGTAATACGATACATATATAATATATGTATACTATACCCACCTTATATACTTCCACCTCACCTTATATACCCTTATCCACCCATCAACCCTATCCAAACACAATCTCATAATATCCACCAAAATCTTAGAGAGAAAGAAGGGAGAAAAAGAGAAGAAAAATAAGAAATTTGTCCCTCCGCCTCGAGTTCGTAAGGTAAGACCGTCTCACTAGCTTATATATTATTTTATTGGATCCGCCTCGACCTTGACCCGCCTTGGACTATCGTTGACCACCCAGTTGACCCACCGTTGACCACCCAAAATGGGTTTGACCGAACTAGATCTAGGATTATAGCTGTTTTGTGCGACGGTCTTAAGACGGATTTTTAACCCTTTATGCATGACTGACTTGAGGTGGTATTGGGTGGAGGTTGTTGGGGGTTGTGAGGAGAGTACGGTGGTGGTCTTGGGTGGTGGAGTGGGTGGATATAGGTGGCGGAAATGGGGGCGAAAAGGGAGGTGTCGGGTGGTTTGTGTTGTGGTGTTGTGTCGTCATTGTTGTTGTGATGTTGACGGCTGCCGTGGTGGTGGCCACGGGTGGTTAGGTCCACCATGGTGGTGGCGGTACGTTGGTGGTGGTGGCGGCCACGATGGTGTCGGTTTGTGCGTGGGGAGTGGTACGGGTGGTGTTGGTTGGTGTTTGTTGGTGTTGTTGCTTGGTGTGGTGGTTGGGACGTAAGGTGGGTGGCGGCTAGGGCTGACCTGGCCACCATGGCTAGGTGGTGGTCACGGCGGGGAGAGTAGTGGTGGTTGATGAGTCGGGTTTTGGGATAAGAATATAGGGCGAATATTTAATTAGTCGTATACGTATTTGTATGACTAGATTAGTATATTTATACGTATTTGTATTTTTATCGTATTTTAGGAAATGGGTTTTGTGAAACAGTTTTACGAGACGGGCCTAGCTTGTGTGATGGTTGCTTATGCGGATTTGCTATGAGGAAGGTTTATCCTACTCAGTTTCATTGTTGCATTTATTTATAAATGAGTATTTCATCATTCATTTGCATTGAGTGAGTCGGTAATTGGCATGTTATATGGTATATTGTATTTGTTGTGTTATCTTGTATGTCGGAGGACATGGTGGTTTGTTTGGTTACTTGTTTTGGAGACGTAAGACGGTTGGGAGACCGTCTTACGCTTAAGTCGCCTCTTGGAGCTTTTCACTCCAAGAGGGATGCGCACATTAATGGCTTGAGTTACGGAGGGACTCGTGTGGTTGAGACACGACGTCTGGTGGGGGATCCGGTTGGCTTTCGGACCCGGTATGTCTGGGCGTGTCCCGGTACCCGTTTGTGGTTATTGGTATGTCTGGGCGTGTCCCGGTACTAGTGTGGTTGTCGGTATGTCTGGGCGTGTCCCGGTACCGTGGTGGAGGTCGCTTGACGGTGGTTCGTTCATATCATAGTCATGTCGCATGTTCACACTCGAGTCGAGTCACACTTTATTTATTTAATGAAACTGACGTTTGTGTGTCTGTGTCTTGTCACCTGTCTCTTTTGGGGTGGCCTATGTCGATCCATATGATATCCTTTGGTCATATGGGGAGCAAGTTATGATCAGGTTGTTTGGATAGTACGCGGGAGACGGGACGAGCTTGATGATATCACGAGACGAGTCTAGTTGACTAGAAGAGTATAGATATCACGAGTTGTATTTTAATTATTCATTTGTTTACGTTTATGTAATTCATTAAACATTACATTAATAAAATGTTCTTTGATTGGAGTTTTGAAACCCTACCTCGGAAAACCGAGATGGTAACGCTCCAATTATCTTGGGCGGATAATCGGGGTGTTACACATAGGCCTTATGTAGATCAATTTTGAACATGCATCGTGGAGAGGCATTGGGTTTCTTGTTTAATCTGATCAGGTCATGGCAAATAAGAATGTTCTCCATAATACTCCTATCTTTAATGAACCCACCTTGGTTTTGACAGATCAAATCAGGAAGGATTTTTGATAATCTGTTGCACATGAGCTTTGAAATACTCTTGTATAAAACATTTATAGATACCCAGTATCTGTCGAGTCTCCAACAAACACCCGATGATTATCAGACTACAACATGCGTAGAAATTGCAGCGTTTAATCGACAGTTTTGTACAACTATACGTCGGAAAACTCACAACGATTTCGAAAACAAAACATTTCAAAACTTTTCAAAAGTACCTGGAGTGTTTTTAATGCACGACGACGGGGTCGCAATGACACTAACTAGAGTCAAAACCGACACCGGACTAAAAACCGACTCAAAAATTCAAATCCCGATTCCAACAACGAGTCAAACCGAGTCAAACACAAAAAAAACAAACTTCTCAAAACTTCCATGTTAAGTATTCCCGGAATACTTGAATGGTCAAGTACAAATCATGCCATCCAAAACATAGGATAGAACAAATCACGATTTCAATTGCGTGATAGTGACAAGACAGCTCGAAGACCCGCGAAATGGCTCGCGCCTCTTCGAGTAGCCTATGCGGCCACGTCGCTCAAAACGCATACAACCACCAATTTATCTATAAATACCCCTCAAATGCCACCATTTGAAGGTACGCGAGTGTCCACCCCCTCATTTCTCCCTTAAAATTCTCGACTCGACTTCTTAAGTCACAAACCGACACGTATTTTCGACCTACCGGTCGAAAATACAAGCCATACACATTTTTTGGTATCGTCATCGTGCATTAAATCACTTGACCGACCATCTCGACCAACTACACACTCACCAAATTAAACAAACACTCTTTACATAGCTAAAATGGTTTTCAACCGAGTTTTCCGACCTAACAAGTTGTTACACTTTCGTCGATTTCTCGTCTCAAGTTTAGCATGTAAGTATGAGGGTGTAAAAATCCTCTTCTTTCATGTCTTTCATCTGTTTTATGACTATAACATGATAAAACATGCATAACATGATTCAAATATAGGTTAGATAAGCCAAAACCGGATTTTGGCCTGAGACAGGGGCTACTTGCTTAGCAGGGGAGCTCGTGCCTCTATGCCCTCTCAGGCCTTAATCCAGCCGTGTTTACTCTCATCTTTCCTCTTTATTTCGTTTCTTATTTGCAATCGCTTTTTACCATTTTAAATTCTTCAAATCATTTTCATGATAAACTTTTTAACCATAAAATATTTTCACCCTTGATTCCTTATACCATGGCAGTTTAATCCGTGTTTCGGTGATAATATTTGGTTAATTACATTTTAAAAGGTATTTTAAAACCTTTTATTTCATTTCTTTACATTTCAAAACAAACATATTAGTCATAAATACAAAGTCATCCTTGGTTTCATATACCATGTCGGTTTATAACCCGAGTATGATGATAAACATTGACTAATTACAAACAAATGAACTTAACATAATTAGTTCATAGTCATTTTTCAAAACTATTCATGTCAAGCTTGCAAAACCGAACCCGACATCGAATATGTCAATACAATAATGATTATTCAAGTCCCGTTCTTCATATTGGCATAAAAGCGGTCTAAACGACATTTTCAAATAAATACGGGTTCAAACACCCTCTTTACAAACCATTTTACAAACATTTTAATAGTCAGAAGACGTCCCTTCGACAGTCTGCTGACTTGCGCCTAAACAGCCAATTGTTTTCCAGTTTTCAAATCAGGACAAGCCTACTTGCATCGCCTGACGGCTCGCGCCTCAATAGGCTGCCTGATGCAGACCCTGCTTCCTTCCCAGCACTTGTCTAGGACGATCCCGACTTCGGTTAACCCGAATACAGGACGGATCAGATGACAAATATGCCCCTTTTATATTGTATTTGCAAAACGTCTTTCTAAGACAAACGGATCACATTATGCACCATAAACCTAACTCAGTAAATGGATGTTTAATTTCCGTCTTGCATGCAAATTAACAATAAATCCAACTTGACATCAATTACTTGATATTTGGATAAACAACCGACATAAAAAGCTCACATGTTAGGTTCAAACTTGTGGATGTGCATTCATGCATTTACCCGTTTTATCAACTTGCATTTAACCAGCCAAGATCGATTAGTAGAGGCCGCTACCGCGGGCGGGATTGGGTGTCCAATTAAAGGGCTTCCCAATACGTACCTTCACCTCTTACTCAGAAACTTTGGATAGTGAACGACCTTATCCAGGGCGTACGAGAGTCATTCTAGAGATAGGGTGCTAAAGAGGGACGACTCTTTATCTTTAGTACCTATGTCAAACACCGCTTTTTGCCTTGGTTGACCTAGGTATAAAGTGGATTCGAACGGGTTCCAAGCATCCCACAAATGCTTGGTGGCGACTCCAAACATCTCTTGCATCGTTTCGAGACCCTTGCCGAGACGAAACCGACCGATCTAAAACGATCCGGTCGAAAGCATTTTTACGCCGCCGAGCGTGGCTTTCAAAAGACTGTTGCATGTCCACAGATCGGTTGGTCGTGCAGATGGACCATGTCCACAACATTGCAACAAGCAATTGGCCTAAATTGAAGCACATTAGTTGGCCTTTCCACTTTAGGAATCAGAACAATATTGGTGGCATTCAGCTGCTTAAGCAAATTCCCTGTCAGAAAAAATTCTTTTATAGCTGCACAAATGTCATCTCCAATAACAGACCAAGCATCCTTGTAAAATTTGCTAGAGTATCCATCTGGATCAGGTGATTTCTCATTAGGAATGCTAAAAATAGAACCTTTGATCTCAGCATTAGTAACTGGCTCCAGAAGAATACTCTAGTGACCCTCATCACAAACCCTACCAATCTGAATGACCTTACTTTTAACTTTCACAGTATCTTGCCTCATGCCAAGTAAAGTATTATAGTATTGCAGGAAAGCATTTTTGATGGAATTTTTGTCCTTGCAATCCACACCCTGCATATCCTCTATCAGAACTACAGAGTTCCTTATTCTCCTAGCTTTTATGATCTTATGAAAGAAGGCAGAGTTTGTATCCCCATCATTGAGTCATTCTGTCTTGGTCTTTTGCTACAAAAAACTATTCTTAGCTTTTTGTAAAAATTTAAGTTACTCACTAGTCTCAAATTCTTGTTCCATAAGACTAGTGTTACTCAAATTTTTGGCCAGCTCATGTTGAATTTTCTCCACTCTTTCCTCAGCTGCTGCACATTGCCCCTCAATATTTGAAAAGGAAGCACTATTAAGTTGCTTCAACATAGGCTTTAGCAACTTAAGTTTCCTGATAATTCTATACATCTTGAAACCAGCAACATCTGTCTGCCAGCCAGTTTGAATACACTATAAGAAATCTTGTGCCTCTCCCCACATGTTCATATACTTAAAGCTTCTTCTCCTAGTGTCTTCCTGATGAGAGTCTTTCACTACACCAGGGCAATGGTCAAATAAACCTTCAGGAAGAAAGCAAGCAAGCATATTAGTGTAATTACTTAACCATGCTTGATTTGCCAGAAAACGATCTAATCTGCTATAAACTTTGTCACTTGGCTGGTGTTTGTTGGACAAGGTGTAAAAAGCATCAGTGGCTTGAATATCCATCATGCCACAATCAGTAAGACAGTCCTGGAAAGGGGCCATTTCAGCCTCAGTAGTGCTAGTACCCATCATCTCAATGGCTTGAGTGACACAATTAAAGTCTCCACCTAAAGCCCATGGTCCCTGAATCTTTGTAGCATATTGTCTTAGAGCATGTCATAGCCCCTCTCTCCCAGTAATGCTGTTATAAGCATAAATAAAAGTGATGAAAAAAGTGCCAGAGCAGATGAGAGAGGTAGCCTTAACATTAATGCATTGGGCAGTGCAATCCTGGATATTGACTTGATACTTTGTAGGGTTCCAAATGACCCAAATGCGTCCACCCCTATGTTGATTAGAATTAGTAATGATGCACCAACCTTCATTGAAAGCATTGCTGACCTTGTTTACATTTTTAGGTTTTATTTTGGTTTCAAGTAAAGCAAAAAGACCTATATTATGTGTGTGTAAAAACTTTATTATTGTACGTTGCTTATTATAGTTGTTCATGCCCCGTACATTCCAAAACCCTATATTATGTAGCTTAAACATCATAAAAATCCAATTTTTCACTTCTTATATCCCCTATTCCTTCTTTAGGGACACCACTTCCATTTAGAACTTGCACATAAGTAGGTCCTTTCCTTATCTCCTGTGAGGATAAATTTTGAGCTTGTATGATTTAATCAGGTGTCACAACAAGATTATGATGAGAAACCTCTTGTACAATTTCCCCACTGGATTTGTCCCTTTCCCCACTCTCATCATCTGTATTTATTGCAGGAGTCCTACTAGTGACCAACAGTTGAGTATTCTGATCAGGCATGGACTGGACAATTGCTGGCTGCTTACATTGAACTGGTTTACATTCAATCCTCTTGATCTACCTTCTCTACTCAGGTTTGGCCTGGAAATTTTTGCAATGTTTAGCCTCATGCCCATAACCTTTGCACTTTTGACACAGAATAGGTTTTCATTCATACTCGACCTGTATCTCAACTATTTTCCCCTCTTCATCATTAAATCTGATTTTCTCAGGGAGCTTTTGGCCTATATGAAGTTCCACCATCACTCTAGCAAAACTGAGTCTGATTTTTGCCTCGGTTGCCCCATCACTTTTCACATAGTTCCCTACAATACCTGCTATCTTAGCAAGACATTTACCCCAAAATTTGAGGGGTAACACATGTAATCTAATCCACACAGGTACAACTTTTATTTCTTCCTTATTCATTTCCAAATTAGGTTGTCATTCCCTCACAATGAGAGGTTTATTATCAAACATTAAATGCCCCATTGCAAGAGCTTTATTCCTCATATCCAGATTTGCAAGCCTAACCAAAAACATACCTTTAGGCAGAATGGAGACCTTGTCTACATTCAACTTACCCCATATGCGCCTAATGAATCCTTCTATGATTTCCTGGGGAGGGTTTGCTCCTAATACAAAACAGTATATTGATGGCTGCCAGAATTGTAATTCCTCCTGTACATCTTTGTATCCGTTTTGATGGGTCCTCCTCCATAATCAGATTTTTGCCTTGTTTTTTAAACCAAGGCCCTTACTCCTCATTCATCAACAGCTCCTCTTCTGAGTCTTCTACATCTGTTTCAATATTCAATTGAGGAATCCCTACTATCTCATGCACGTGTTTATCTTTTTGCCCTACAGCCTCCTCAGGATGAGACCTTCGGCCAGGATGAAGAGCATGATTCTTCTGCATTTTACTACGAGAAAGATGTTTATTTCTAGAAATGGTTGATTGCCTTGCCATGGTTGCAAAGGGTCAACGATGGAGATCTACCTAGGAACAAGCAATGCAACCGTCTCTTTATAGGTCAAACATCTTTTTTTTTTCTTAATATGGTTAAGTTTCTCTATTTAGCAGTTGGATTCTCACACCGCGACAAAAGGAGAAAAAGGAACATACATCAGATGTATTACCTCATATTTTACTTATTTATGAGCATTTTTGTATTTTTTCTGAACTTATTACCTCAAACTTCATTTGTCTATGAGCATATATGTTTTTTGGGATATTCTCTCGTGTACCCCTGAACGTTTTCGTTTTCTATGGTGTACCCCTCGTTTTTCGCAAAAAAACTTTGACCGACAATAATTCTCTATTACGAGTTTAGAAAACGGTAATTTTTTTTTCCAAACCAATTATCTCATCAAGGCCTTCAATTTGAAAAAAAAAAAATCACCGCTTTTTGAACTCTTAACCGGTAGTTATGGTTAGTCAAACATTTTTTAACGAATAAACTTTGACCGACCATAATTCCCGACTACGAGTTGAGATATGGGTGAATTTTTTTTCAAACGGAAGACCTCTTAAAGACGGTCAATTTGGAAAAAAAATTTATCGTATTCTAAACTTGTAGCCAAGAGTTATTGACGGTCAAAGTTTTTTTGAATGAAAAGAGGGGTATATCATAGAAAATGAAAAGGTTGAGGGGTACACGAGAGAATATCCCTATTTTTTATGAGCTTATTAAAGTTTATAAATTAGATTTTAATTTTTTTTTCCGTCAAAACTCAAATTTAAGTAAGTTAGTATGTAATGTTTTTGAATTTTATTGTAATGTTTTTGAACTTAATGTTTTATAAATGAACTCAAAGCTAGCAAGACTCATAATCCCCCTACTACTAAGAGAATAAAAATTCTCTTAGTTTTCCCGCCTAAAGAGACTTCTTCTTAAGTGGGCCTATTTTTCTGGATACCACTAACACAATAAGATTTGATGGATTGTAAATTCTGGACATTATACGTAGCCCACTTTTTCTATCTCATCTATGAAAGTAAAAGTAATTAATAGCCCATAATTTTGGACTCTACATGTCATATTATAAGCTAGATGAGTGAACTTGATTTCGTCTTAAATTTATATTATATTTATATGTTACCTCTTTTGTAAGAAATCATCAGTAGTTATTTATTATGTAAATTTTTGTCTTAATAATATGGACTATTTTTTTAAGGATGTAAAAACACTTATGTATTTTCTATTAGAAATAAAAAAAGTGAAAACATTATTTTAATAATTCGTAAATCGTCTTTTTCGACGCGAGGAATAAGTTTTGCTGCTTTTCGTTTTAAGGTCAATACGCATTTTAATAAAATTATACAACTAACTTAATAATTGTACTATTAATGTCATAAATTAGTTGCATGTAATGGTATAAAATTATTATGTTATTTTTAATAGTAAAAAAATAACTTAACTTAAAATGTCTTCTTATGGTAGTAAACTTTTTTTTCAACCTCTTATTAAGTATTATATTTAGTAGATTATAACATTAAATTAAAATTATACTTTATTTATACAAATAATTTAATTGATAATATCTCTTTATAAAATGAATCTAAAAATTACCGTGCTATAGCACGGGAACTACACTAGTTTTTAAAACAAAGCTCAAAAATTTAAAGTATAAAATTGGTATAAGTAGACTCATTTGAAAAAAAAAAAAACAAAAAAAAAAAAAAAAAATCAAAAACAAACTCAAAACTCTGATCTTCCCTATTATGCACTAACATACGAAAGGGAGAAAAGTAGCCGTTGACAATGGGCGGCGTCGGCGGCGTAAACAATGGCGGAGAAGCATGGAAGGCGCATGGAGCAATGGTGTTGGTTCAACTCTTCGCTGGAGGTTATCATGTCATCACTAAAGTTGCTCTCAATGATGGCGTTAATCAGCTTGTTTTTTGTGTCTTTCGTGACCTCCTTGCGCTTTCCATTCTTGCTCCTCTCGCATTTTTCCGCGAAAGGTATCGCCTTTTTTCTGTTTGAATGCGTTGATTTGATCAATTTTTGTTTCCTGCATTATTGGGGTTTTACTTGATTGTAATTCTGTGAAGAATTTGATGCATTTGATTAGTAGGCTATTGAAATTACATTTTATTGCACATTGGAAATTGGAATTGATTTTCTTTTGTTTTTGAGTTGATGGTTGACTTTGGAAGAATGGGTAAATTGTAAATCTTTCAATTATGTTATTGGAATTATGAATTATGAGTTGTTTGATCGTATGTTGATGAGAGTGATTGAGGGACGCGAAAAGGAATCGGGAGTTTGTGATTGTTGTTTTGTTTCATGCTGCCTTCGTTTTAGTCAATTGTATACGTTTTTCAAAATATCTGATGAGTTTCTGAAGAATGTTGAATCTTGACTGTAATGGAGGAAGTAAATGAGGTTTGATTTGATTGAGGGATGGTGAGCATTGTATAAGATTGCACTTATTGTTTAGGTTGCTTGGGTCAGTCTTAAAGAACTAAAGAAACAAATACATAGAATGTTTAGGATAGTATTAGCCACTATTAGGAAATAGTCCTCTTACTATCAGTTATAGTGTCATTTTTGCAAAAAGTCTATGAACATAGATTGTTGTTCATCATTTTAGATTCTTAGTAGTCATTTTATATGTACATCAAGTAGTTATTAGAGTTTTCATATAGCTTTGTGCGGGGCTTTTTGTGCGGATCAGTTCTGTGCTAGTTGATTGATGAATGGATCGAGAGGTGACATTACACTGGAGTATGAAATCCTCTTCCGAAGCAGATGAAAATAGGGTTTTCTAATTTATTGTAGTGACCTTATAACTTGTAAGTAGCATGTGTTGATAGGTGATAACTAAGCAAATAACAGTTTCCCTTGATATCAATTAATCAATAAAATGTAGGACAAATTTCCATCCTTCAAACAAACCAAAGGCTCCTGCTTTCTGCGTCCCCAATGTTCCGAGATGTGAACAGTATGAACGAGGCCACACATTCGAAATCAAACATGATACAGAACTTGAATTGTCTAATACGATCCATACCTGGCCCAAACTTTGCAAGGTCTTATATTGAATTTTGCAAGACCCTATATCAGACCTAATACTACCTGAAATGACCAGACCCATAGACACTCCACCCAAAATGTAGATCTGAGCAGACTAGTTCCCAAATTGACTCAACCCGGCACACATCATGTAGAAAAAATGAGCCGAGCTAAACTGTCCCGGCTCCTGACCTTTATGCCATCTGAATGACCTGTTTGCTTGGTTTGTTCCCTTCAAATGATGTCTAATCTTCAAAGTAATTAAAATAAAAAAAGGGTTTTTCTATGGGGTACCCCTCAACTATTGCCATTTCTAAGTTGTACCTTACCTTTTTCATATTATTGATTGTACCCTTAAACTCCCGTATTAATCAATCACCGTGACCATTAGTCTTTAATCCGTTAACTTAGGACGTTAAGTGCCAACATGGATTGATGAGTTGACTTTCCAAATGCTTCCCTCCATTTTTTCACACAGTTGCCCTCCTTGGATCAGCAGCAACCTCACCTCTTCAATTCACCCCAACCATTTCATCTACCTTCACCATCACTTTTAATCAAAACCACCATTCCATCCATCCTTTATATACCACCATGATTACCAATTAACCCACCACTTTAACCCATTTCGCCAACCACCATTGAACCACCGAATTTGAGCCACGATGACCCGACTTTGACACCATTGGCCGCACCATACGAGCTGCCCAGAAGACAGTCCAACGCGGCAACCACGGGTTAGCCGCCATCACAATCTAGTACCGTTGTGGCATCGAAATCAATCCAAATCCGAGCCCAAGCTTGCATCAATTAAAACCCAATCAAAAAAATCAAAGCAAGAAGAGTAGTCGGGTGTTGTTTGAGAAGGGTTTGAAATGTGTAGAGGTGGTCATTTATTTATATAGTCATAGCCATGTCATCAAGCCCAATCCAAGTCAACATTCCATGTGAGCACTTAACGTCATCTATTGACGGATTAAAGACTAATGGTCACGGTGATTGATTAATACGGGAGTTTAAGGGTACAATCAATAATATGAAAAAGGTAAGGGTACAACTTAGAAACGGAAATAATTGAGGGGTACCCCATAGAAAAACCCATAAAAAAATATAAAAAATAATGATGTATGATATATTGATATCTTATGTTTCATTGTGCAGGAAAGTTAGACCTCCGATCAGTAAAAGCCTTCTTGTTACATTTTTTTCCCTTGGGCTAACTGGGTATGTTATATTTTTCTGTACTGTAGGCTGAACATTCTACTCATTAACTAACATTCATGTGTCTTCAACTGAGATTTATGTTGTGTACTTTTCTAGGATCTTTGGAAATCAACTTCTGTTTTTGTTCGGCCTGAGCTACACAAATCCTACCTACGCGGCGGCTATTCAGCCTTCCATACCTGTTTTCACTTTCCTCTTGGCTGCGTTGATGGGGTCAGTCACTCAGTCCAATCACATTTTAGTTTTGTTTAATTTAACATAATCAATTGCTGTGGTACTTCGACTTAACTGCAAGTGTCAGACGACCGACCTACAATGTCGGACACGGCTGTTTTATGAAAAGTTTTCATGTATGGCCTAGAATAGTGTCAAAGTGTCATGATGGAAGTTGGAGTGTCAGACACGCGTGTTACTCAAACAATGTAAGTGTTAAATTAACATAGAGTAGATGTTACTTCTGCAATTGCTTATGTCGATCTTTTTCATGCAGCACAGAAACAGTGAATCTATTCAGAGTTGAAGGGCAGATGAAAGTTGCTGGCACAGTTACGTGTGTCTCTGGAGCTGTTTTTATGGTTGTATTTAAAGGGCCAGCTATATTTGGATTCAGAGAAGAGCTTGGAACCCATGGTGAAATAATTGTCAAAGGACAGCCAGAACCAGTTGGATGGTTTGTTGCGAGATTTATGGAATATGGTCTAGAATCTTTTCACCTTGGTGTATTGTGCCTGATAGGGAACTGCATGTGCATGGCAACTTATCTAGCTATTCAGGTATCCCTGCCTTCGTTTAATTCGCATTAGCCATGTGCCTTGTCTGTTTTCTCAAGTAAAAAAATGTGTGATCCGTATTCAAGATACAACCTTTGAAGGCAATGATTCTTTCTATCTCGGTATTCTTTAAAAGGAGCTGTTCCTACAAACCAGAGTGGTTTGAAGGTTTTGGCCAAAGAGGCTTAGCAAAATTACCCATCCCCAAATATGATCCCGGACTAGAACTGACAAAGCTGACCCGACCCGACCCAAATGACCCGATCCGATAAGGCTTACCCGAGAGTCCGAGACCCGGAAGTGACCCGAACTTGCTTGACCCGAATATGACCCGAAATCCGATTTGACCCGACGTGACCTGGCACAAACCTTGATTGACCTAATATTGACCCGACCCGAGGTAACCCGATCCGAAAAGTCCCGGCCCATAATTGACCCTATCCAAAATGACTTTAAAGTGACCCAAAATGACCCGAAACAACAACTTCTAAGTCATATTGGTGTTATATACATCAAAATATACATCAAAATAGAGTTCCGTTGGTTACAATATTCCTAATAAAAAGTTAAATTTGCAAAATAGTACTCCCTCCGTCCCGGTCAATTGTTGTCCTTTGGTTTTGGCACAAAGACCAAGGAAAGTGGAGGGAGCCAATTACCAAATGACAAGTGGAACAATTTGAGTGTAAATGATCAAATTGCTCATCAAGTTCATTTTTAAAATAGAAAGGACAACAATTGACTGAGACACCCCAAAATGGAAAAGGACAACAAATGACCGGGACAGAGGGAGTATTTCTTAATCAAAATAGTACCTAAAGTGTTTTAATCATTAATCTGAAAGCGACCCGATCCAAAATGACCCATACCCGAAAGTGACCTGACCCAAAGTGACCCCACTACAGGTCACCCGAAATTGACCTGAAACCCGAAATGACCCGACCCGACCCGATCCAAAATGTATGACAGACCCGAAATGACCCGACCCAAACTGCCACGACCCAATTGACCCATTTGCCACCTCTAGTCTTGGTCCCGTATATGATAAAGGCCTTGAGATAATGGTTGGTTTTTATTTTAGTAAGATGGTTAGAATATCTCAAGTTTTACGGTTTTCAAAGTATCTTTCCTTTTTCATTCCTATTTTTCCCCTGAAGAAACAAAAAAAAATTCCAATCATATAATAGGATAAGCCATTTGTCAAAATGATACGGAGTACTAAATAACATGGGTTAGAGGGTATACCCGTATAGGCAATACAACGAAAATGCTTAAATGTAAACCTTATTCGTTGTTTCTACTACCTACAGCGATTCTAGGCCTACAAAGCTTAGTATAAATACTTGTACTAATTTTTCCCAGGGTCCAAGAGTCCAACTCTCAAGTTCATTGAAACGCGTGTGTTTGTTAGTAGCCGGTGTTCTAAATTCTATCTGTATGTTAACCAAAATGGCATCAGAAAAAAAGTTAGAGCTGAAAGGAATTGAAGCAATAAGGCTCTTGAAGCTCAACCATTGTTTGTATAGATTGATTTAAAGGAGGAGTTGGAGGGACTTGGATGGGAGGGAAAATGATTGCTCCATTTCCCTCTAGAAAGCAAGCTAAAATCCCTTCATGATAAGAAAGTTTTCGTTGGGTGTTCTATACGTCCAGTGGTGGGGTCAAGTCCCAAGGATGGAGTTGTTGGTGGCTCAAGTGGAGTGCCATTGTGGGAGAACATGTAAAGAAAAAGGAGTGACAAATATTTTGTTAAATACGGAGAACGAATCTGTTGAATATGGTGTCACGTACTAATGAATACTATGGTTTTATGGGGTATGAATGCCCCGAGAATACTATAGAACTATAGAACAATTGATTTTACACAAATTACCACAATATACACATTCTGTGGTGAATCAGTATTCTATGATTAAAAAATGTGTTTAGTATAATGAGATTTCTATATAGGCTTTTTCTTGTGCAAGAAGCACCCGGCTTGTGTGCATTGACATCATAACCCTGAATGTTTTTCGTGATCGACATGGTTTCCACTTACCTCCAAAGAAAGGATGCAGCTTTTGTGTCTAGTACATTAGACATATTTGATATTGGGGTTGGAGTAGTTATTTTGGATTGAATTGTTAATGTTGTTATGCTATCTATATTATTATCTTAAGAATTGGATGCCAGCTTATCTTACAGTGACATTTTCAGGCACCTGTTTTGAAGAAGTATCCAGCAAGCTTATCAGTAACTGCTTATTCATATTTCTTTGGTGTTGTTCTTATGGTTACTGCTGCGTTTTTTATGACCAATGAGTCCACTGGCTGGAGTTTGAACCAGTCTGAGCTGTTTGCCATTACATATGCTGTAAGTTCATTCATCTTTTACTCATTTGGTCATAAGGAGCGGTGGTTGAGAGGGAGATAAAAATCTTCTGTAATAATTGTATTATATGGTTGATTTACTATTTTGACTTGTTTGATTTCATTATCCCGATGTAGAATTTAGAAACTCAATCTTTCATTTTTTTTTTAAAATCAAAGGCTAGTGGATGACCTTTTGCTATAGTCTTTCAAATTTTTTGATGCAGGAATTCAACTTTAAATTATAAGTGCGTGTGGTAGAAAAATCACTTCTGTCATGCCCCCTAAAAATTCTTCATTGGGTTTGTGCAGGGAGGGGGATAATGATAAAATACTAAGTTGGGTTGAAAAATTAAGAGGAAATGAAAAAGTTTGAAAACATTGCTGATTAATAGGAGTAAACTGCTACTGCTGATTGTCATTTCATTCGTTAAACGTTTCAACTCAATTATCTATGTTTTGGTGTTCATGTGAGTAGCTTCGTAAGAAATAATTTGGGAAAATGAGTATTTAATGCGAAAGTTAGTTCAAACACGAAATGTGGGATCTGATGAACACGTGACATACGATCATCATATCCTTCAGTGCTCCTCCTTAATCGTCTATCTACGTTTTTTGTATGAGTAGTCAAGGAGCTTCTTTGTGTGTGTGTTTTTTTTATAATATTTTCTGCCCTAGCTAGCCCTCTGTCTTCTCCCCAACTACTATGATCCTCCTATAGATTTCCCCTTTGGCTGTCAGGGGTCAAACTTGTATGACCTTAAATTAGCTATGACAACTCTTCTCTCAAGATGGTCCTTGTTTTCATCTGATCTGACTGAAGCTTCCCATGAGATTTCTGAAAGGATCTATTGAGACATTCTTTTTGGGATGAGTTAAAGGTTGCTTAATTCTTAAAAATGAAAAGATAATGAATAAGACAGCGCATCTGTTTGTTCCCTTGAGATATTTGAGCCTTACGAGACTGTATCTATTTTTTTATTTTGGTTTTGCCATTTTCTTCAGTAATATGGTAATTTAACTTCATTTTGAATTTTATACGGTTTTTTCATTAGCATTGATCCTGTGGGACGGCAGTATACACCTTTGCGTTTGTGTGTGTGTGTGATTGGATCAATGTGGGTTCCCATGTGTGTCTAGTTGTTTAGGATTTGGCAGCCAAGAACATCAAATAATAATGATTTTCTTGCTTACATCCTGATTAATTTACTATTTTGGGTTTTCTTTTCTCAGGGAATTGTCGCATCTGCTTTTAATTATGGACTTCTCACCTGGTCCAACAAGATGTTGGGACCTTCATTAGTTGCCCTTTATAATCCACTTCAACCTGCAGCATCTGCCTTCCTATCACTAGTCTTTCTAGGAAGCCCCATATACTTAGGAAGGTTTGTCTCAGAACTTTCATTTATGTCAAGAAATGTTATGCTTCTTAGTTCTTACTGAAATAAAGACCATAGTACGATGATAGACCAATTTTAACGGTTGCTTTTCAATTTTATAATCTCTGCCCTCCTACCTTAATTGAGATTCTTTTCCTTCTAAGCGTAAAAGTTACACTTGCCGTCCTCGGCATTTGGCCAGAATTCCCTATGAATATAACAATCGGTCTTCCGTGAGACTGTCTTGCAAATATCTCACGGATAAAAATCATGAGCCATACAATTAGTAAGGGTTATATAAAATATATTAATGGTTAGTCAGTGGTCAATGGATAGGTCTCACAAAAAGTAAACTGTGAGACTGTTTAGTTTGATAATGTGTCTATTAACAAAGCTTAGGGTAATTTGTGATTGGAAGTAATTTCCGTTTTTACAGTGTACTGGGAGGCTCTTTGATTATTGCCGGTTTATACTTGGTTACCTGGGCATCCTACAAAGAAAAGCAGTCTGCCGTGGGGGTTGTTTCTCACATTAGTCGATCTTCTGATCAACCACTCATTCATCGAGAATCACTGATCAGCAAAATACACCAGAGAACACATAATTTCAGTTGGACGTCTTCTCCAATGTACAAGATGTCAGACTAGGTAAAAGTCACACTCGAGAGCTTTTCATCTGTTTATGTTACTGCCACCTTCCTTTAGTGCTATGCCCTTTATATTTTCCTGACTTTGTGAGATGTTTTCCATGTAATTTTAGCAAATTCCCTCATCTATTTTTGGAATCATAGGCTGAAACCTGGTGGTGTGAGATGGGTTAAATATGCTAAACAAGTTTTTCCGGTTAGGATATGGCCATTTCTGGTGTACTATTATCGGGTCAGTTGTGTTGGTGCCTATTCGTGTCCTACTTTTACAGGTCATTTGTTGCAGTTTGTGTAAATCGGGGAATTTTCTGTTGTTTTGAAACTGGTGGCTGGCTAACCTTGGTACATTATTAATTTTTACTGTCTCAAGAAAAACCAACCCCCTTTTCTTCTTACTATTAACAGAGTTTGATGTTTCTCGAAGAGTAATTGGCGGAGGATCCGCTTTCATGATCGATGCCAATGAATCCATATGTTTCTGACAAAAATTTGTTTTGCAATTGTTCTAGTGACTTGTTATATTCATACAACGGTCTTACACAAGACTCCTTGCTTTCCACCCCTTAACCCTAATGTCCTCTACTCTTGAGTCTTGACACCCTAGTCCCTGCCTCCAGCCATTTCGATCCCCATCCCAGGCACAGCACAAAACTCAGCCGTTATCGCCCCCAGTCTCCACACATACGCTGACACAATATTTGTGCTTCAGGTTGCATATAGGGAATTTTAAGCAATAACCCCAACCCTTGACAGATAGACAAAGAAGACCCTTTCCCTTTTCTAACCCTACAGTAATGAAATGCATATTTTCAAAGCGAAATATTTGATGTAACTAAATCTGCCCTGCAGGGAGCCAGTGATGTATTTGAAGCAGTGTGCATTCTTTCTCAGTTTCTCTGAAGGAACTTTACCAGGAATGCTTTGATCGAGAAATTTGCTGTCATTTCGATGATCTAGGGCTCGCAATGCAGATTTGGAGCAGTTGTTGAATATGGTGTATAGAAAGGTAAGGAATGTATTCATCTATTGATAACCCCTCATTTGTCTAGTAAATGCAAACTGCTGATGGATAATACTATTACTATACACAACTTTCAACCATTTTCGCCACAGTTCATGACGATTCATGGTGGTTCATTATGAAAAAGTGAAGAAAAAGTAAATTATTTAAAGAATGAAACAACTTCTGGTTCAATGTAAGAAGCTAAGATTTTAAGACCCAGTTTTCTTTAAAATTAAATATGAAGAAAGTAATAAATAAATTTAGTTAAAACTGGTTCACAACTACGGAGTATTAACAGAATCAAGTAAAGATTATAGTTCATATTATCAGTAAATGGATTATACATCTCCGATACAATTAGCACAAATTCTCGTTGAAGACGGACACTATCCGTCACAAGCTGAAGACGGATAGTGTCTCTCTCACAAAATACAAATGGATAGTGCAAGTGGGGGAAAATGGATACCCCACTTGCTCTTCCACTTGCATTTTGTGAGAGGGCCACTATCCGTCTTCAGCTTATGACGGATAGTGGCCGTCTTCAATGAGACGCACTGTACAATTAGTTGTGTAGTTTCTGAGTTTAGATGCGTGTTTTTTTTTTTTTTTTCGTTATTATGGAAGCAATCTCAACGCTCCTCGTTAGTCGTGTAGGTCTTTTTCCTAATCCTATTTTTTTAGACAAACGTTTTCCTAATCCTATTAATATTCATGGAATCATGGTTGTCTAACACTGTAACCCACCATCTAATATAATACTCCCTCCCATCCAAACCAAAGGTAACACTTACCTTATTCGGACCATCCAAACCAAACTACCCATTCCTTATTTGGTAAAAAACATGACTAAAGACCCCTCATACACCCTTATTATTTACAGAAAATGCCATCATATTTGTGGTCCTCCTTTAATTAAGCTACAAGTGGTCCTACTTTAATTCCAATATTACCCTTACTTTTTCTCTATTTTCTTAAAACTTGTGCTCCCTCCCATGTTACCTTTGGTTTGGATGGGAGAGAGTAGTATAATATACGGAGTATCACTCACTGTCAAGACATGATCATCTTATCCAAGTGCATTGTAGTACCATCCCACTTTTTTGTCTTGTACTATACGAGAACTGATCTCATAAACGAGCTAAATGTTTACACAAAATCTCATTGAAGACACGTATCCGTCACTTTGGAGTGACGGATACTATTTTCTCTCACAAATGACCCAAATAGAGGAGAGAGGGAAGCACATGGGGTGCCTCCACCTTGTCCTCCCTATCCGTTTTGTGAGTGACATTATCCGTCACTTGCTCCGACCCGTCTTGAGCAAGACTAACTGAAATGTTTAAACAAAATAGATTCTTGGTGTTTTCACGCATTTTGGTGTCTTCTATAAAACAATTTTACGGTAACATTGTAAAATCATATACCCCCTTTATACCAATCCAAAGGTAACATTGACCAAAATGGCACTATTCATGATCGTAGAAAATTTCGATATTATTCTTAATCTATAAGACAAAATATAGTCATGTGAGATCTTGTTTGATTTATCGTCATGAATGCTATAAGAATATCAATTTTTTATAATTTTTAATAATGTGTAACTAAAGATATTCACGTTGCAAAATGTGTCTCGGCAAGTGTGAAAAAGTCAATGTTATCTTTGAATTGATATGGAGGGAGTAATAACATGGACTTTAGTAAGGTTACTTTAGTAAGGTTATATTTAGATAAAACATTTAATTTTTTTAAAAATGATTTTATACAAGAATTATTGTTAGACGAGATAATTAAATAACGTACGTCAAGAAGGCGCAATAGCCAATAAGGGGAAGCATGAAGGCAAGAACCGCGTGGGTGAGTAGAAAATGACGAGGCAACGATGTGAACGTACGTACGTAGTATGATAAATATTCATCACTAAAACTTGGGAGAGACGGTCTCTCACTAAGTTATTGAGAGACCAATCTTTCGTACCCTTTTATTTGTATTTCGTACCCCTTTTATTGTTGATCGTGACATAGTAATTTCGTACCTATTTACATAATAAATGTACCCATTTTAATCATTAATCATGATTTGTACCTATTTTATTATCTTTAGTACCACTTTTTCTTAAAATTGTACAATGATCTCTCAATAAAGCTTATTAAGAGACCGTCTCTCAGGAGACCTACTCAATATTTATAGCTGGCTGTCCAATTATTATTGAATTTCTATTTTGTAATTTAGAGTCAGCCACTTGGCTCTTGTTGCATGCTTAACGTTGCCGGCTATCCAAACCTACAAACTACCAATTAGTCCCTCCACTTTTTTATATAGGACGTTTTGCATTTACGAGGTAAGCCTTTGACTTTAATATTTACAAAAAATATATTTGTTCAAAAAATATAAAAATGGAACCATTAAATTCCTTACAAAAAACTCTTTCATATGAATATACATATCATAATATTTAGTCTTATATTTTAAGAGATATTGAAGAGAGAAGAGAGTGTCTCGAAATGTGATAAAGTCATATATAAAAAAAATAGAGGGAGTAATAGATTATATGGTGGTTTAGAATCCAAACTTTATACTAAAGTTTTCGAGTTTTATTTTAAAAAATCTGAATTATATGGTAAGGTTTCTGAATTTACACTTAAAAATTAAAAAAAAATCAACTTTTGAAAAGTTCGGAATAATTACACATAAGATCGGATAAATGTATACTGATTGTACAATGATTATACAACTGGAGGTATACTAGTATTTGGGAGATACTACATACTAATTTTAACGTAACACCCAATACTTTGGTATCAATCTAATCCTTTTCATTACCTCCTGATACGAATGTGGAAGCGATTTAAGTAAATGAACGATGGTAGTAGTGAGAATCAAATTCGTGAGTCGTGAAATTGAGGGACAAATTTGGATTCATGGGAATATTTGCTCGGGTTAGACCTATAATCCGAACACTGGTGAATTATAGTCAAAACCTATTGACTATAATCCGGGGGTTATTGCTTGAAGACGCGTCAAACAGTAACAAAAGGTTGGATCGAAAACTCGTGAATCCGGGTTGCACAATTGCACAAAACCTGCGTTTTTTTTTTTTATAACTGGATGCGTAAAAATAAGGGAGTCATATTGCCACGAAAGCATTGAACTACTCCACTGGATTTCTGTAAGAGCCTGACTATTTTGCCCTTCATTTTACGTCCCCAACAAAGAAACACGTACTAGTGCTATCATTATTTGCTTATGGCCCACCATTTTTCATCAGCATTTTTTTTCTATTTTGTCCTCTACTCATGAATCAAAAGTTTTATCACAAAATCTCATTATAGACGGCATATATATATCCGTCTATAATTAAAGACGGGACAAATTTAATACCATATTTCTAATAGGACAAGCAACAAGTGGGGTGGTGTGGCCAAAAATGTCACCAATTTCAAGCTATTTGACCCGTCTTTAACTATAGACGGATATATCCGTCTATAACAAGACCAGCTGAAGTTTTTTAACTTTTAACAATACCACACCGCTCTTAATTTCTTATACTAGTTCGAGTTTTTTATGGAAAAAAAAACACTTGAAACGTATTTAAATCAAACCGAACGGAGGAATAATCACAAGATAATATAGGAGAATGAAAACCCAAATTTTCATTGGGATTTATAGGAGAAGATATGGTTACACATATCTCCTAACATTTGGCAAGAAGATATTTTCAAATATAATATTTGAATAAAATATTTCATAAAAGATTTTGAGTTCTTTTCCAAAACAATTTCTTAACTAAATTAAAGGATACTTCGTAGTATTTTGCACAATATAAGAACATACTTAAGGACTATACCTTACAATTAGCTAGACACACGAACAAGAAATGAAACTTGGTAAAGTTGTTTAGAGTAGAGGGGATTGATTTGCTCGATGCATTGCTTTTGGTAGAGGTAAATAAAAAGATATGGGTAGTTCAGTCAATGTGCAACAAATCCAGTGGTTTAGTCTATTTCATTTGTGGCGTTATCACACCCTTAAAAATAACATACAATATCCTACTTAAATAGCTATAATTTTCTTAACTGAAAAGACTTCTAGTTTTCTATTTTTTTTTCAATGACTTCGATTATTTTTCAAAACGATTACAAATGAAAGTAATGGATGATAATGCAGGAATAAAATAGTATAGTCGCTCTGAGTTTTATAAGTCTCCTCTTTTCTTTTTACACAAAAATTAAGATAAATAAATAAATAAAAAAAGAATAAAATAGTGTAAGTTATAGCGAGAAAAAAATAATAAAGAATGAATAATGAATAAAGATATCAAGTACTAAAAGTTGTTGCTTTTTAGGAGAGATGATGAATAAATAAATAATAATAATAATAAAAGTATAAAAAAAGAAAGAGGAAGATAAAAGAATAACCCTTGAAAGAAAATAGGGAAAACTTTTAAAACTTGGAGGGAATATATGATATTAAGATCATGAATAGATCTCTAGTAAGTTTGTACACAAATTCGTATTCGTGACGATCACAAACTTGTGACGGTTACAAGTGAGATTTGTTGGAGTTTGTAATACTCCTCGATAATTTGCAGCTAATTTATTATACAATTGGTTGTATATACAACTTATTCAATGTAGTTGAGCTTTGGTACAAAGTTTTCTAGCTTTATTAACAAAATTATTTAGCTATGGTACAAAGTTATTGAGCTTAACAGAATAATTATTAAACTCAATAACTTCGTACAATAACTCAATAACTTGTAAAATAGCTCAACAACTTTGTGTAAGAGCTCAATAAATTTGAGGCGGTTGTAAAATGCTACTCCCTCCCAGTCAGTATATTGTTCCCATTTGATATGGGCACAATACTTAAGGAAAAATATTAAAATAGAAGTAAAAGAGTTGTGTGGGGTTGGTGATCGGAGAGAGGGATGAATTATTAGTAGTTAAATAAAGAATTGTGGAGCCAAAACATAAAGGAAAGTAATAAAATAGGAGTAAAAGAGTTGTGTGGAGTTTGGTGATAGGAGAGAGAAATGAATAAAATAAGAGTAAAAGTTTCTAAAAATAGAAAGAGGAACATTAGTTGAATAATCCGTTTCAGGAAAGAGGGAACATTATAGTGACTGGGAGGGAGTATTATACAACACAAATTCTCATTGAAGACAGGCACTATCTGTCACAAGCTGAAGACGGATAGTGCCTTCTCACAATATGCAAGTGGCACTATCTATAAGGTGCTCCATTTCCCTTCCACTTGCCCTTCCACTTGCCTTATTGTGAGAGGGACAATATCCGACTTCAGCTTGTCACGGATAGTATTGAAATTAGATTATCAAATACCAATAAGAGCTAAATGGACCATTTGAAGCCGTGTTATTGGATAACAAATGAATAATATTGAAATTAGATTATCAAATAACCAATTAGAAATATGCATAATATAGAAAAATAAATAAATAACTGAGACATTTAAAAATAATAATGTTAAACAAATGACGAAATCGGAGGGAGTATTGATAATAAGGAGTAAAAAGACAGAAGAACATAAAGGTTAATGCAAGATGAGGCGTTATCCAATAAGCCCAATAATGCAACACACACCCACACTTTCCAAGTAGATGGACCTAATTCCCCAACTTTTTCGAGAACCAAAATATTCACTCAATCTCTCTACCTTGGTTGTCATTGTCACATTTCATCAAAAGATTATTTTCTTTATCTATATCAGTTTATTGTTGTCAAAAAAAAATCTCAAAATTATATGTAAATTACACATAAATTTATGATTATGTTTATGATCTCTCATAAATAGCAAGTGGAAAATTAAGTAAGAGACCAAATGAAAAGGAAACTGTAAGAGATCATGTCACAACTCACATGCAAGACGGTCTGTAAATTATAATAGTAACATAGTTGTACTTGCACTCTTAATACATAAATAAAATCCTACAACCAGTTGTATATTAGCATTATATAACTGGCTCATTTATAATATATTTAACTAAAGTCCAATCTAATATTTGTTAAACAAAACACACACACTCTCTCTATCTCCAAATCTCAGTGTAACCAAACGA
The DNA here is from genome assembly GCF_048544455.1 of Silene latifolia. NCBI lineage: Eukaryota > Viridiplantae > Streptophyta > Magnoliopsida > Caryophyllales > Caryophyllaceae > Silene > Silene latifolia. The sequence goes on from NC_133526.1 coordinate 89,188,855, forward strand.
TTATTACAAAACCCCCCCTCTAATCCTCTCTTAAACAATAAAACTCCATTGTTCTCTAATGGGGAAGACTTCCATACTCGTTTAAGTCCAACCAATTCCGATTTTTCAGTTTCAATGTCTATGAACTCGTAAATTAAATTCACATGAAGAATACGAGCTATTATGAAAAGAATACGATCTATTATAAAAAGAATACGAGTTTAAACTTAATTGCAATATACTTTCGAAAACCGAGCTATTATGAAAATAATACGAGTTTTTATGAAAAGAATACGAGTTTAAACTTAATTGGAATGTACTTTCAAAAATCCGAGCTACTATGAAAAGAATACAAGCTTAAACTTAACTGTAATGTACTTTTAAAAATACGAGCTAATATGAAAAGAATACGAGTTTAAACTTTCAAGAATAATACAAGGAGAGGTAATTTCTAATTGTTTTTTCAAAGCCATTGATTATGAGTTAAATGTTTCAATTTTCATTGAAATTTCATGCTTCTTTGATGTTCATGTTCCATTATTGATGATGATGATGATGATGATACATATATATGGTGTTTCATCCGCCTTCGAAACTTCCTCCACTATTGGTAAAAATTGATTAAATACTTATTGATTATGATTGAAGAAGGAGAGAAATGATAGTTGATAGATTAATTTAATAGGAGAAGATGATTAATTAACTACATAATGAAAAAAGATGGAGATAGGGAAGAAAGATATGGAAGCAGTTAGAGAGAGAAGGGGGTTAAATATTGTTTTAGATTTTAACAAAAATAAATAAGAAAGACTAAAATAACCTTGAATATATAATAGTATTGTACATCTAGATATATAGTCTATAAAATGCTCTTAATATAATACATGATCCAATTATATAATTATTATTATAATACATCAGTTTGCTTAAATTAGTGGGTGACATGCACAATTATTGTCTTTGCACCTTCTTGCATCCAAGTAAAACAATAATCCATATACTATTAGCTTTGTCGTCATGATGCGCCGTACCTACACTTTTATATGCTTCTTTTATGACTCAAGATACCATTATTATAAAGTATCGAGATTAACATTAAGATTTAGAATGAAACTAGATATGAGAATCTCAACAATTTTGCAAAAGACAAGTCAACTAGAATCAACTCTAGTAAAGAAGAAATCTGGTGGGAGAAATCTAAAAACGATTTCCTAAAGCTAAATTTTGACGATTCGAGAATAGAAGGCAATAAAGCCGCTTTAGGATATTGTATAAGAGATCATAATGGTAAAACCGTTATGTTAGGAGCAGAAAAAATGCGGATCTAATAGTATTCTTGTTGCGGAAGCTCACACTTTAAAAGAAGGTGTTTTAGCTGCTAAACACTTGGTAATCTCAAAGCTAATTGTGAAGGGTGATAATTTATGTGTTATTAACTCACTTCGTAGTACTTGGCAAATTCCTGAGAAATTTCTAGTATTATCAAGGATGTGAAATGAGACCTTCATTTGTTCGATGAAGTGATAATTAAACATTACTTTCGTGAAGCCAACAAGGTTGCTGACTTCATGGCTTCTACTCTTTCGAGGTGGCTTCAACTAGACCTAGCAAAAGCAACCCGACCCGATTGACCCAACCCGAAAAGGCTGACTCGAGACCCAAAGTGACTCGAACTACATCACCCGAATGTGACCCGAAAACCCGAATTAACCCGACCCGACCCGAACATGACTCGAGCTTTCTTTACCCGAACTGGCCTGACCCGAAAATGACCCGATCTGAAACCACCAAACTCGAAAATGACCCGAAAAAATATAACTCTAATTGAACCGAAAAGATTTGAAATGGCAATTTCTTTATTATTCATTGACCCAAAAATGACCCGACCAAAAACAACCCGACCCGCTTGACCTGGAACTGACCCGACCAACAAACCCAAAACAGTCTCGAAACCTGAAATGACCCGTCCCGACCCGAGTTAACCCGAAATCAATGATAAACCCGAACTGACCCGACCTGAATTGACCCAACCCGAACCCGACCCGTTGACCCGTTTTGCCAGGTCTAGCTTAACCTATCTCACTCATTCGAAAGGATGAGATAAGTTGGTCATACTCTAGAGGATCAACCTAGTTTTCTTACCTTATCAAAAAAATTAAAAAAAATAAAAATAAAAATAAAGTACCGAGATTAATTAACGGTCTGCATATGTCACCATTATTATTGTTTAAATACGACTAATATTTATAGTCTTTACAAATTTCTACTTAAACCGATAAGCTTCATTTTAACGATAAAATGAATCTAAATAGGTATTAATTATATAATAAGGGTAGTTGTCTAATTCATGGGAATAATCCATCATATATGTGGTCTGCTTAAATTACTTCACCCTTTAAGTAATCCGAATTTAATCCATCATATCTTCCTTTCTTCCCAAAACAAACTCACTTAATTTTTTTAACCTATTGTACAAGGTCACCTTTTCCTCCCTCTTCATTTAACTCCCAAATCTGACACACTTCACGACAAACACCATACCCACAATCACGTACTGTACTCGTCGGTCAGTATACTCGCCGCTCACCTTAGGTTTATGGTGAATTGGCGCGTGCGGAGGTGAGCAGTTGCGCTGGTGGTCGAAGGGAGTCAGCGTCGAGGAGTGACAGCAGGAGGAGTGGTGGTCAGAGGGAGGACCGCAGGCGATCGACGGAGGAGTAATAAACGGAGGGAGAAGAGATGAATTTGTTTTTTTTTTTTAATTAGGGTAAGAATTAAGGTATCTTAATCCTTAAAAATATAAGGGTGACATGTTGTTCAGGTTTCCCATCTCCTTAGAATGTTATTGGAAGGTATGTTGTGTAAGATGAATTAAATTATAATTAATGATAGGATGGAGTAATTTAAGCAGGCCACCCATATGATGGATTATTCCTATGAAATAACCCTAACAAAAAATGTGTCTTAGTATCATCAAATTGTAGTATTTACATCCGTTTTACTGTCGATATACCATTAAAACGAATATTGTCTTCTTGAATAAGACTAGCAGATAGTCTTGCGTCTTTGATATTTGAACATCTTAGCCTTCCTATGTGTATGTTTTCTTTTATGCCTAAAAACACACCCCTGAAGCATAATACAAAGGATGTGATATGAACATTGTTTGTTATTCATCTCAATTAACGTTACATTTATACAAACTGAATTGCCATAAGGTAGAGTATCCTAATATCGTAATTTTCCAAAACATAATATCACAGAATAACAAAGATATTATACTATATGTATGAGATATGACAATATGACCAAATATTGTCTAATACCCACCCCTCCCTCTCTCCTCAAGTTGGAGCGCCTACATCGGAGATGCCCAACTTGTCAATCAAGTCGTTAAACTGTCAACCACCCAATGTCTTTGTCAAAACATCATCCAATTGTGAGTGAGTATGGACATAACGTGGAGTAATGACATCACGACGAATCACGTCGCGAACAAAATGACAGTCGATTTCGATATGCTCTGTGCGTTCATGAAAAAACGGATTATTAGCAATGTGTAGTGCATCTTGATTATCACAATGCAGCCGAATATATAGCGTCATGAATTTCAACACCGAGGCTCTTGAGTAAGCTCTTTAGCCACAAGACTTCACAAGTAGCCAATGTCATTGCACGATCGGCTTTAGTCGACGGCCGGGAGACCGCTGCTTGTTTCTTCGTTTTCTAAGAGATAGGTGACCCTTCAAGGCAAATTAAGTAAACGGTAATAGAATGGCGACTAATTTGACAATTAGCCTAGTCAACGTCATAATAAGCTTCAATAATCATAGGTCCGTCCGTGTGGGAACATAATTCTTTGTCCCGGACAGCCTTTCAAGTATCAAACTACACGCAAAGCAGCGTCCCTCAGTGGCTGAGGTGGCTTTTGCATAAACTGGGTAAGAATATGAACCGAATAGCATAACTCAGGTCGAGTGGAAGTAAGATAAATAAGCTTGCCCACCAAACGACGATACTTGGAACCGTCTTCAAGAATGGGATCAGTAGCGAGTGAAAGACGATGCTTCTCAGCAATCGGTACACTAACCGGTTTGAAACCAAGAAGACTCGTTTCTGACAATGGGTGTAATCTCATCAATCGATCCACGTTGTTAGTATACGGTCATTAGGTGCAATCTCAAAACCAGAATCCTCATCAAAGTGATATGTTTTTGGTCCAAAGTGCCAATCTTCGTTGCATTACAAAAGGGAAAATTTGTCTCGGTAAATGTGACATCCCTAGGCAAAAAACATTGTCAACCCTTCTTTCCAAAAAGGATAACCAAGAAAGACACATCGACGACTCCGACTAACAAATTTGTCACTTGGAGTCATGTTCTTTGCTTAACATAGGCAACCGACCACTAGAAGTAAGCTTAGATTGGGAATACGACCATATAAACATTCAGATGAAGTTTTCCCGTGAAGAAACCGAGTAGGAGTACGGTTAATTAAATGAGTGGAAGCAAGAACACACTTCCCCAAAAATCAAGAGGAAGACAACTTTGAAACTGCAAGGCACGAGCCAAATTAAAAATGTGTCTATGCTTGCGCTCCACACGTGCACATTCTATTGCGGGGTTTTTACCATTAACGTCTCATGTATAATACCATTTTCACGAAAATGATGTAAGTGGATGGAATTCGGTTCCATTATCACTTCATAATATTTTTATATCACGATTAAATTGTTTTTTAACCAAAGCAAAAAATTCCTTCATGTGTCAACAAACTCTATCTTTCGTTTTTAATAAATAAACCCACTCACACTGGGAAAAATCATCAGCTATCGAAAAAAATAACGAGAACCGCAAGCACGATTTGGCGGATTATTCCCCCAAACATCACAATAAATTAAATTAAATAAGGATGTAGCTTTATTATTGCTTAACGGTAAAATAGAACGTGTTTGTTTGGCTCAAAAACAAAGATCACACGACTTAATAGATAAATTACTCTTAATACGGGCGACTTGAGGTGACAATTCCATCACTTGTAAAGAGGAATGTCCAAAAAGCTTGTGCCAAAGCTCAAATAATTCTCCATTGCCTTTAACCACATTAACACGTTTTAATTTATCTATCGACAAGTGATAATGTTCGTCTCCAAGTTCATCCACACCAATCCTCGTCTTCAAGATAAGGTCTTGTATAACACAATTAGAAGCCGTGAATTGTATATTCAAATGTCGAGACGATAAAAGTTAGGAAACAGAGAGTAAATTACATGCGTAATTGGGCACAAATAACACGTTATGCAATACAAGCGAATCGTTAATTCGCACATCTCCCACATGAGTGGCCTTCAACCGCGTGCCATTGGGTAATCTAACTTCCAAAGGTTTGACGGTCTCCTAACGTTCAAATAAATTTAAATCAACGCAAACATGGATCGAAGCACCCGTGTCAATAAGCCAAGTATTGTTACGCTTACCGTTAAGACGAATAAAATTGGCATCTACTGTTTTCTAACCAAGAACGGCATTAATCTTGGGTAAAATGACCACCAGGATCCGTGCCAACTTCTCGTATGCCCTCCTATCTCTCTTCTATCAAATACAAGCTGAAGCGGGCATGGTCAGACCATTCTTAGTTAAGATGGATCAGTTTAGCATACGGGAACAACTCTATCAAAAAATTATGTGCACAAAGCGCGATCAGTCATGCTTTGTCTATTAGCATCTCCCGCTTGCCCATTATCAAATGTGAATTTGTAACCCTCCCATGCGACGTATTTTAACCCACAATCATCAATAGCGGCATGACAAATTTTCATTCGTCATTGAGCATGACTGCCTCCCCGCATTTCGGTCGGGTACAGAACCTAATTGAAGTCCCCAATGCACATCCACGGTAGAGACGGCTGCCTATTAAGAAGTCGAAGCAGCTCCCAAGAAAGATGACAATATGAAACCGCCGGCCATCCATAAATCCCGTAACTCTCCACTCCTTGTCCTTCTCATGGACGATAAGCTCCATATGGTAAATGGAAGCCGACATAAACATACAATCGATCTCCTTCTTCCACATAAAAACAAAACCCCCCCGATCTCTCTATACTATCTACTTCAATCTCATCATACCCATCCAAATTTTCCCTAACTCTCCTCATATCATGACCACAAAGTTTTGTTTCGCATAAAAAAATCATGGCCGGAGCTTCCCTTCGCACCAACGTGTAAAAGACTCTAACTGTATCAGGGTTGCCCAATCCCCAACAGTTAAGGCTTAGGAGACTTATTTGGCCTGACGGTGTTGAGAACGCTCAACCTCCGCCGTAGGTATTACAACGCCCTCGTCAATAATAACTTTCAGTCTCTTTCCCAAATCACAATTAGCATCAACCTCCCTACTTCCCACCCATACTGTAACAACCTCACATACCAAGGTGCCTTACCAGGACCACCCTAGCATGAGGGACTGTTATCATCTCGGTTTTTCGAGGGTAGTATATTAAAAGTAACCATTCCAAAACATTATTTAAAGTATAAAGAGCTAACGATTACATGTTCCAAAACCAAATACAAAATAAATGTTCACTAGTAATCAAACAACTGAAGCTAAAACAGTAATCGCATGACAATGGAAGCTAGACTCGAAGTGATGACTCCCCATCTCGTCCCCAAAGCTAAAGACCATCATCACCTGTCACAATCTTCTCACCATCCCTGAATGGATCACCACAGATTTTACAAAACAACAACGGGGTAAGTTCACTACATAATCAAAATAAGACAAGTACGATAAAGATAAACAACTGTTACACAATCCACCTCCAACTCCCAATCACATCTTGTAATTGACTACACACTAAAGTGTGTAGCCCTGCCAGTGGGGGACCGCAGCCTTGCCCACCCTAAGCCCCCGCTCATCAACGAGCGATACCCCTATTCATTAATGTGCACATCCCCTTCTGTGGCGGGTTACACAGAGGGCGAATCAAGGGCGTGAAGCCACTCCCGCAAGTGACTCTACTCAGCTGAGGACGCACCTCACGAACATCACCAACCATCTCAACACCAACGCCATACTCCAATCCACCAACATCAATCAATCACAATATCAATCGTACAATCAATTACAACACATATCTTAAATCAATTAAACAGTAAACCGAGTAGGGAAACCCTTCCTTAGCACAAATCTGACACGAGACAAACAAGCAAGCTAAAACGGCTCCTCTACGAAGTCTCCACCTAACAATAATCATACAATTCCCATTACAATAATGTCAAAATCCTCTTTCCCCCAAAATCACAAACTAGGGCAAACTCTAAAAGACAAATTGATAAAACTCATAGAACTAGAGGCTTACCTGTGGGAAATAATTTGTATACTTTCCCTTAAACTAGAAGGATTATAACGAATTTAACAATGATGATCAATGGTCATAAACAAAATACATAAACAAAGTATAAAGGATTTAGAATTAACCTTCGGTCCTAGCAAAATTGGCCTAAGAACAATATCAAAATTGATATTCGCCTATTAGTTGCACCCAAGACGATATGAGATATGCCCTATTGATTGTGCTAGAATCGATCTAAAATTTTCTGTAAAATTTAGTTGTTTTGTGTTTTTTTCTGATGAAAGAGAGAGGCTAGGTCAAGAAAAAGAATTAGGGTAGAAATAATTCTCTCCCTTTCTTTCTTATACTCACCGAAATTTGGAGTCAATTAGGAAAGAAAAATCTTTCCTAATTTTCGGCCAAACTGACCGAAATAAGGAGTATATCCTCCTTATTTTTGGTCTTTCCAAAAATATATAATATGTGTTGAATTGTCATCTAATGAGGATCGAACCCAAGACCTCTTGGTTTGTGTACCCTCACTATTACCACTATGACACATTCATCTTGTTGATATTAAATATAACTGATTATATTTAATTACGAATTAACAGATTAATTCGTCCAAGCTAACATTATATATATTTAATTAAATATAACTTATTATATTTAATTTACGAATTGACAATTAATTAAATCTCAACTAATATTATTTAATTTTCATTAAATAATTATCTCATCAACACATTGACTAACTTTTTAGTCATTTTGGGCATCAATGTGATTATATTTCTATAACCACATTTCTCAAACACATCCTATAGGTGTGACCTTTAGGGACCAGTTGATCACCGCCATCTGTATGATAATAACGTCAAACTTTCTAGCAAACCAACCGTTATTAGGTAAACGTTAATCAACTGATTAAATATACGAAGTATACCCTTGTGAACCTGTAAGAGATTTACAAATGTTATCACACTAATTTGTGGAGGACACAAGCTCCAACATTACCGACACAATCGACGCGAAGGAAGGATGAACAAGACTCACGAAAGAGCCACGAACTTGAGAGAGATTTTGAGATGGTTAGAGTTACGTTGAAAGTTTAGGTTTTGGTAAAAATGATTAAGAAATTGTAAATCTCGTTTATATAACTCTAATCCTCTCTAAATCAAACCGCGGAAATAAACATCGTCAGACCGGATACTCGGTCGAGTATAGAGTATACTCGACCGAGTATCCCCTACTCGGTGGAGTAGGCCGAGTATTCCGGACAGTAGCCTGGGCAGAAATACACGACGCACTTACTCGGCCGAGTAAGCCATATTCGGCCGATTAACAGACTTAGAAAACTGTAGTATTACACATACCATCTCCCAACCCCTCGCTGCCAGTACCCTCTCTGCCTCCCTCCCTCGTCAGCCTCTTCTACTCTCTACTTCTATTTTTCTCATTTTTGGTTTTGTTCATCTCTCCCAGGAGCTCCCCTCCAACAACACCAACCTCATCCACCCACTTTGCCCTCCCTCCATCAACCTCTATAGCACACCCCACCTCCCTCCCTTCCCCACCGTCTTCGGCAATGATTTTACTCATGCCTTCTCCCCCTCCAATCCAGCAAGAATAACTGGATCGACTTAAAAGGTGCAGGGATTGAGAGGTATTGACGGTTTTACCCCTTTATTTACATTTAGGTAATTAAAATTTATAAGCGTGTGGACATATTTGTCCAATTAATGGGAGAGATCCAAATGAAGTTTTCTGAAAATTCTTTGCGTCACGTCAACTATTTCGAGGCTTTCTTTTAGTAATATGTAATGATCATATCAAGAGTGTATTTCATAAAATGAAGACTCAAAGATTTAACTCAAAGAAATTAAAAACTTAGAATCAATCTAGATCTCACATTTATTTATCTTTGTAATAAATACAAAAACAAAAATATAATTGAATTTCAAATTAGTATGACACCCTTGTTAGCTCTCTCCCCCTCCCACATCGTACAGTTGTACAACTAAGTACCTAAAAGTAATCAGCCAAACTCATTTCAGTGACACCAAATTCTACTTATAAACACAACACACTCTTCAATCTTCATTCATTCAATTCATTTCTCTTTTTCCTCAAGCTATCTCCCTAATCTTTTCCCTCTCTAATGATTTTCTCCTTAATCATCATCTTAATCATTAATTAATCCTCTCTATAATGGAATTAAACCTCCCTTCATCATCATCATCATCATCATCATCATCATTATCTTTAATTACTGCTGTTAAATCAGCCGATTTTACTTCAATTCAAGTTGCTCATTCTTGTAATGACACCAGTATTTTTCACGAAACTGTAAATTAGATAAATTCGTCGATTTTTCAACCGATTTTCCACCATTTTTTTTTGCTACTAAAACATTATTTTTTGTTACTATAAATAGTTTCAAGAAATTAAATGACGATGATTAGTGGGAATATGGCGATGTTAAGTCCACTAAATTGGAGCAAAATCGGTTTGGTTAGCTCTTCTTCAACTTTCTTTACGCCGGCATTTCATAGGTGATCACCCCAATATTCTTCTTACTCCTTTTGTTTCCGTCATTTATTTATCTTTTATATTCTTTGTTGGTAGTACGTTAATTAAATTAAAACAAATAATTGAGAGGGACGGAGTCATTTCAATGGTTCCACTCTCTTATTATAATTAAAAATTACTTTATTTTTGCTGTTGCTCTTTTTAATGTTTAGTTATTGCTAATCTTGGATAATCTTTAAAAAAACGATGGTTGAGCCTTTTAGTGGATCATCTACTTTTTATAACACTAATAGAGCGAAATGAGACAAAGTTTACACAAAAACCAGAGATTTTTAATATTGATAAATAAATAAAAGTAGGTAGTTTATTTTCGGAAGAGGGTGAGACAGGGCACTTGATTACTCTAGGCAGTAGCGAATCTTGGACTGAAAAATTAAGGTGGTCAGATGATAGATAATTTACACCCTTTTGAGTTGGGAGTCCCAAAGTATCATTGAAATATACGGGTATTCATTTTTTATCACGTTGGGTTTTCGAACGATCTTGGGTCGATTAATCTATAATTGTCCTTGCAGCTCACTTGACACTAACGCGATGAGATGTTGAAAACCTATACAAAAATGAAAATTTCTTGTGGGTTTTATTTATATATTCTGGTAGATTTTGCCTGTATTGAATTCTGTCTAACACGAAGCTTATGATTCACTTTAGCGACGAATGGTTGCTCAAACAGAAGAATAGACAGGGAATAGGGGAGTTTAAATCCCATTCTATAAGTTGTAGGATAGTTCTAGTTTATTGGTATTTCATCTTTGTCGCTGCTGACTTAGCAGTTTCTCAAGTTGATACATATAAGTATGCAGCGTACTTGCTCTAGGATACTCGTTGTTTTAAGACCTTAAAAATTATGATCAATTAGGTGCTCTGACGATAAGGCCGGAAATCTTTCCACTGTAAATGGATTGACGAAATCCTTCTTGAAACCCATGATGGTGGCAACTTTCGGGCACCAAAGGAAGATGACGTCTAGAATTGCTTACTTTTCTTCCATTGCAGCTGCTTCAGCTTCTCCACTTTTTAGTGGTCAAGCGACCATGGATTCTTTTGGCCCTAACTTTTATCAGGACGTATGTATCTCTTTTATTGCAGTTGGACTTTACAGTTTTTACCCAATCCAACTTTAACTTCGTTATAGTCATATTACAAGTGTGTATTTGTTCTGCTGCCGGATCATTTTTTTTTAACTTTCTGCATTACAAAAAAAAAACTTACTTCCTCGTTAGAGCAATAATGAAACGAAGCGAATGCTTCCTAAGACACGTGAAAAATCTTTTTCAAAACCTAGCAAATTAACCAATTGATTGACACATATACTCCCATTGCATTGATTTATATAGTCATGGACTCTCTAACATTACCATGTTGCATATATTAAAATGAATACTTATCTGGTCGTGATCCGTGTCAGTGTCTTATCTTTTAAAAACCAGCTTTATTGTCGAAGCCAAGATCCTGGGTGAATCATTTGTTTTAATTTTTCTTACAATGTTTTTTTTTTTCACTTATATGACCGAGTCTGAATTCTCTCTTTCTCTTATGGTTTGTGTGACCGTTTATATTTCAGAAAATTCGGCATTTATGGTGAACTTGCATTTCTAGTGGTAGCATGTCTACCATCTGAATACTTAACCTTGTCATGGACTCAACTGCATTAATTTTATATAGTCATGGACTCAACTGCATTAATTTTATATAGTCATCTACCATCTACTATCTGATCGTGATCTTTGTCAGCGTCTTGTCTTTTTCGAATCAGCTTTATATATCGGAGCCAAGATCCTGGGTGAATCATCTGTTTTTATTTTTCCTACAATGTTTTCTTTCTTCTATGACCGAGTCTGACTTCTCTCTCTTTTATGGTTTGGGTGACCGCTTATATTTCAGAAAACTCGGCATGTATGGTGAACATGCATTTCTAGTGGTAGCATGTCTACCTTCTGAGCTCTTTGAGTGCAAGGGTTAATTGCAGTTGTGATGTCCAGGTTCTCAAGGCTGCAAGGGAGAAGTTCACTGAGGAGATCTCTTTTCAGTCGAAGGACAAAGACATCTCCCTTGCCAAGGTAATACTGATGAGTATGTTGGCTCACTCCCTGCTCATCTCTTGAGGTGAGAAGCTGAAAGATTTTATTTTCAGAGTAATTTTCCAATGAGATCTACGTAATCAGTGGCAGAGTTGGATTATAGTGTTCCTTTTGTGTTTCTTTGTTAGCTAGTTTAGCTCATATAATCATACGTTATCCGATTATCAGCTTATGCAGTCTATTTTTGGAATATAAATTGCTCTACTGTGTCATTGAAAATAGGATGAAATGTGTATATTATAATAACTTTCCGCAAGGTGTTATAGCCTTGGCGAAGATTGATTTATTGGATAAATAAAAATCCAACCCTTGGTAAAAAAAGAAAAAAGTCTAGTGTGTAATTTAATTAACAATCTCATTGTCTGGCCTTCGTACTCTCAAAGATGTATGCACTCCATTTTCAGTTCTGACCACTTCAGACATGAACTGATCTGATGTAGTATCCTCTCCTCAATTGTACAGACTCTTCTTTATATTGCTGCTGAAGATGAAGCTTCTATGGCTTTCAAGAGAGAGATGGATGTTCGCTCACGTCAAAATGAGAGAAAAGATGTTACGGCACCAACCCGTGTTTATGAGGGTGATCCTTTGGAGCTTATGCCTCTTTCAGGAAAGAGAATGTCAGAGTGGCTTGATGAACTGGATGTTATTGCCAAAGAAGTTGAAGCTGAGTTAGTTCCACGAGACATAGGTTGCCATTTGGTTGAAGTCATAGAGGCTGTGAACGTAGTTCTTTTTCAAGAGAGAGGCTTTAAAAGGGTGTCTATAGCTGTAGAGCCAAAATGTTCCTACTTGCACGGGGTTTTGAATTCCGGAGTTGGCAGTGGTAAGTGCTCTATCAATATTCCATCTCTCTCATCTTTCTTCCTTTTCCTATCTCAATTTAAGCTCAAAGGTATATCTGATTTCTTGTTACCTTGTAAACAGCTATACTGTTGAGCATTATATATATAGAAGTTTGCCGAAGACTTGGTTTGGTCATGGTGGGATCTCGGGTGGGAGAGGACTTCTTGATATGGCCTCAAACAGAGAATCCTGAGGTGCTTTGATCTTACATATTGTTTACTGTTTTACTGACTGTAGAGGATCGGGGAGCCTTTCCGAGTTCTTTGCTTACTAATTGGTCAAATTTGTTATTCGTACAGGAACTTTTTAAGGTAACATCTGGGCATAGTCTGTTTGCCATTGTTAATGGGAGGTGTGTCGAGGATCCAAGATCGATGGCCTCAGATCTGGATAGCAACTCTCTTCTGAGTCTTGATATGACTACTAATCGAGATATTATTGGCATTGCTCTAGCAAATCTTATTGTAAGCTACAATTTTAACTCTATAATTCTGTCATCTCAGCTCTCGCAATAGGCAAACCCTGTGCTCCAATCCCTTCCCTCTTCCTTATGGTTAATAACTGGATATATTAGGGCAAAATTTAGCTGAAGATTGAAATTTGTTCCTGCAGAGGCTTCATTGGAAACGTGCTTCAAGATCCAGTCGTGGGTTAATGTTAACCTCAGCGCTGAGAGATGTTCATGATGCTAGTAAAAAGCTTGAGAATATAGATGGGTCAAATCGTCCTTTGTTGAGGCCGCATGATTTGAGGTTCTATACAATCTTTATTACGGAAATCATATAATACTCTTATGTGAGTACATTAGCTCTATGTAGCTGCTTATTATTCTGAAACATTCACACCCACAATTCAACTTGTAGAATTTACACCATCAATCACTTTCATTCATTGCTTGGTTTTCCATCGTGTCGAGTGCCTCTAGGGCATGTTTCGTCTCCATGCTCTCTTTATGGTTGATTTGACTTCCATGTGATCATTTTTGCTCCGTAACATATTTCACTTTCTGTTCGATCTTTATGAAGTTCTTTCCCTAATATCCCTATAGGTTAGGTAGCCCACTTCTGACCATTTTTATCTCCTTTATGTGATATAATGTCGTAGTAATGTAATTAAATAAGGTCCCTGATCATGCGTCAATTTGCTTGAATTGGATTTGTGCTCCATTAATTTCTGTATAGCACGTCCAATGATTTTAGCCTGTTCCTAACCTCTTATCATTCGATCTATAGGCTGGCAATTATGGCTTCAGAAAGGCTCTTAATACTGCAGCCGCACAATTGGTCATTAAGGAGAGACCATGGCATGATGCTTTACTATAATAGGTATTTGCTTAAACTTTTGCCGAATCTCAAGATTTCAGTAACTTGTATGAAACGGTCTTTACATGTGAATGATGTGAGACCAACCCATTAACCCTGTTAATTAAATGACAAATTTAGCTGGCTTAACACGTGAGTTGTCACAGAACCGTTATTAACTAACTTGACTCGCCAGGGAATATGGAAAGGCAGTCCAAGAGCTTAGTATATGCATGGCATTTGCGCCAGAGGAAGAGGCAGCTGTATTGGAACCATTTGTCGAGAAACTGCACCTTTTGCGGCTAGAGTCATCCTGGAAATCTTTGACTAATGCAGGTCAATTGACACCCCTTTGATTTGAGTACATATCTAGAGCTGTAACTTTCCTGTCACTGGATAATACGGCCAGCACGAAAACTAGGAACTGTTAATGGTACAGTTCAGATGTGCTGGTGTATGTACGAAAACAACTCTTATGGTCATGTTAGATTGTTAGATGTTCTCCATTGTACTATATCATGTTGTATATCATGTTGTAATATTGAATTGCTCAATCATGGTTACAAATTTTTGTTTGACGTTAATCCTGGTTTGAACTATGTTTTGGTAAAAATTTACCGACTATTAATTTAATTAGTGAGTGATAGTGATTAATCTACGGCCTAATACGATATGTGTGTAATGAATTTAATGAACAACGAAACAAAGGATAAACTCGCGGAATTTTGGTGACGCGGAAAACCCGATGTGGGAACCACCGCGAGGGGAGTCGGAAACCCACCAATTTGGCACTATAATCGAGAGGATATTATGCAAGTAAGGAAATACAATGATTAATTTGCTAGTGAAATATTGCTAAGCGGAGACGGGATGTCGAGTGACAGTGTGCTCGAGTATTGAATGATGCCCCTTTTCCTTTGTTTCTGATCCATGTTATAAAGTTGTGGGGGCTAGGTCTTGAGTCCAAAAACGACTTTCCTGCTTCTGCTCCTAGATTTATGGTCAACCCCATAAGAATAGGAGGTGGTTACTTGACCTTTTCACGTGGGTTTTGCCAAAGAAATATCCCACATGTGTTTATTTATCATCTTGATCATATGGCTCTCAATCTGCCACGTCGTCGATTCCTTTTAATTACTTTCCACCAATGAAGGCCTGCCATGTCATAAGTAATAAAAAGTGTGATTTTTATCCCTAACAATTGCCCCCAAATTTCCGTCTCAAAATATTTTAGGCGGAAATTTCTGCTCCGAGATGCTTCAAACTGACGGGATTTGACAGTTATACTGACTTTGAAACTCCTTCTAATTAAGACTTCCTGTCGCCACCTAGCATCCCAACTCCCCATAATCACTCTTCCCTATTTCAACTCCTTGGTTCCCCCAATTTCCTTTTCTCTATCTCAATCCCTTCCAACTTCTCATCCATCAATCAAACTTTCTATCCCCGGCGGCCGCAACAGGTACATCGCCTTCCTCCTCCTTCATTCTTCTTTTTCACTTTCTTCTCTTTGCTTCATTATGTCACAAGAAACCGCACCTCCTTCAAACTTTCACTTTCTCTATCTCAATCCCTTCCAACTTCTCATCCATCAATCAAACTTTCTATCCCCGGCGGCCGCAACAGGTACATCGTCTTCCTCCTCCTTCATTCTTCTTTTTCACCTTCTTCTCTTTGCTTCATTATGTCACAAGAAACTGCACCTCCTTCCTCTACCTCGGATCTCCGAATGTCGCCTGACCTTTTCCCTTTTGGCGGTATTCTATCCGCCAAGCACTCGTGTGACTCGGAGTTCACCGCGGATGACCTTGCCCATATTAAGGAGACGTTTGGGTTTTCCGATCAGGTGGAGTTTCATATCCCAATCCCCGGCCAAAAGCCGACTTTGTGCGGACGGGGTGGATATGTTTGTACGAATATGCATTCCGTCTGGGTCTGAGATTTCCATTTCCGCCTTTAATTCAAGAGTTCTTGAACCTCAATCGCTTGGCCATCTGTCAAGTTGCTCCTTACACTTGGCGGATTCTGCTTGCGATTTGCGCCATGAATAGCCGCTTTGGCTATGACATCAGTCTTTCGGATCTTGCTCACTTGTTATCCGTTAGATCGCTTAGTCGAGGTCAAGTGACCATCCGAGTCCGGGATGGTGAGAAAAATTGCATTATTTTCCCGGTGAAACCCGATGATATCAAGTGGTTCACCCGTTTTATTTTTGTCAAAGTTAGCACACTTCCTCCTCCTACCGACTACATTGCCAGCACCTGGCGATCAGCCCAGGGTGCATGCCCTAGTTTTTTTTTATCTTTCCCTTTTGATGCTTGTACTTCCTTACTTGGTTTTTCGTGCAGGTTTGCGTCATTTAACCCCATCCCTCGACGAAGTTGCATCCATCACCAAGCTCTTCGGTCCTCCGCCTGAACACAGGAGCTTTCCTAACCTGGTCCAGGATTCTTCCCCTGCTTAAAAGGAGGAGAACGAAGAGGTGGAACCAGAAGAGGAAGCTGAATCGATAACGACTGGTACGTTATCCCATTTTCCACAATGTTTTCTGCTTCTGGTGATATCGTGGTTTTCTGCTTCTGATCACGCTTCTCTCCCCCCAGGCTCTGCAAAACCCAAGGCTTCACTTGCGGATGTTCTGGCTCTGAGAGAGAAGAAACGTGCTGAAAGTGCGTCTAAACCTGCCGAGAAGAGGAAAGCTGCTCCTGCCTCTGGTGCTGGTACCCGTGCGAAAAGGAGGTCTGCTGCTGGTCATGCCAAAGAACAAATTCCCATTGAGGTTACTCCTCTTGCTATGAAGCCTCCTATTCCAGGGCACGCTCATTCTCGCGGCTTTGCTTCTGGGGATCCTCCTACTTCTGAGCCCATTCCTGTTCACGATTCCACTCCTGCTGCTGAATCCGTCCCTGTTCCCGGTTCCACTCCTGCTGCTGGAGGTCCTCCTAATATAGCATTCAGGTTTTCATGGGACTTTGGCAGGGCGAGATCTGCTCGTGATCTGAGTCTGATGGGTCGGATGCTGTTTCCTGCTCCTAGGTCTGCACTGGAGAGAAGGGCTTTGGTTGATCTGGTGGACCGTGCTGCGGAGCATACCTTCGAGGTGAATATATACCAATTTTTTTTTGAACTTCCTTGCTTGTGGTTGGCAGTCCTTCCAGATGGCTCTGTTCCTGCGGGAGAAGATTTCTTCCTTGGAAACTGAAAAGGCGGAGCTTCTGAAGCAGGCGAAGGCGCCTAAGGAAAGCAAGCTTAAAATCCAGGCTGAGTTAGACGCAGCCCAGAGTCTACTGTTGGAGGAAGCTGCTCAGAAGCAGAAACTGCAAAGTAGCCTTTCTGATGCCGAAGGACGTATTTCTGGTACCGAGGGTCGTGCTTCTGATGCCGAGAGATGTGATGCTTGTAACACCCCCCCCCCCATACTCCAAGTGCCTTACCAGGACCACTCAGGTATAAGGACGTTACCATCTCGGTTACCCGAGGCAATGATAATCAAATAAACAATAATGAAACGATATTTAAATAGTAATACTTTAGCGAAAGGTTACAATCCAAAAACCAAACCAAATACTAATACATGTTCTCAAAACGGTACATCTCATGAACTAATCGAAATGTATATAAAAACGCTAAAACTACAAATGGAAGACTTCTATCATCCGATCGTGGCAATCCCAAATATCCCGAAGACTCATGTCATACCTGCTCAATATCTGCTCACCATCCCCGAATGGATCACCGCAGTTTTCAAAACATTCACCGGGTCGATTATTTACACAAGAGGTATAATTAACAATACAAGAACTAACACAACTCAAGCAATCACACACGATCAAGCACTCCACTCCATCTCCGTCTCCGACCGTCCACCGGACCCGCCACACGCCAAAGTGGTGGACCGCAACCGTTCCCACCTAAGCCCCGCTCATCATACCGAGCGATAACCCTGTCCCATTAATGTGCACATCCCCTTCCGTGGCGGGTTCCACGAAGGGCGAAACTAGGGCGTGAAGCCACTCCCGCAAGTGACTCCACTCAGCCGAGAACGCATCTCGAGAACCACAGACAAACAATCACAATACAATCACTACATCGTCTGAATCAACCAATTATACTAATTACAGCACAACACCACACCACATGTAAGTAATACGAGTAGGAAAACCCTACCTGGAAAGCACAATTGTCGACGATCTCACAAACCAAGTCAAAAAGCTTCCTCTACGAATCCTCCTCCTAATTATACAAGCACATAATTACTACTATGCACATAACACAACAAAACCCCCAATTCCCAAAACTAGGGTTTAACTAACTTTGACGAAATACAATAAAAACGGTATAAAGGTCTTACCCTCGACGCAAGGATTACAACGGTGTAAAGACAAGTGAAATCCGACCTTCCAAGCTCCGGGATTTGTTAAGAATGCGATTAAGGTGATGAACGTAGTTTGTTTCTCTTCTCACAGTGATTTAGGTTTTAGAAAAGTAAATAGAATGAATGACGAAAAGATTATATACTTAATCGCATAATTAACAAAACCCGAGAAAACAACCCCAGAACCGCTACTCGATCGAGTAGCCCAGGTACTCGATCGAGTACCCCCCTACTCGATCGAGTATCGTAGTTACTCGATCGAGTACCCAACAGGTCAGAAACTATTTCATTTCGCAAAACTCCCTTACTCGACAGAGTAAGGCCTACTCGATAGAGTACCCCAAGACTCATAAATACGGAGTATTACAGTCTTCCCTCCTTAAAAAAAACTTCGTCCCCGAAGTTCAAACCAACACAAAACAAAGACTCACACTACCACACTCCCGACTCAACAGCCGAAGCAAACTCAATATAAAAACTTACTAACTCAAACTCAACCCGACTCAACGACAACAACTATACCGACACAACGTAAAAATGGTATAAAACTCTTAAAAAAAACTCTTTGCGATCATCTCCTACCCCCCTAAAAGAAACAAGGTTACGTCCTCGTAACCAAACATACCTGATCAAAAAGGAAAGGGTAGCGTTTTCTCATGACTTCCTCTGCTTCCCATGTAGCTTCCTCTGTCTCGTGGTTAGACCAAAGGATCTTAAGCAACACTGTATCACCACTCCTAGTCTTCCTAACCTTCCGGTCAAGGATCTGCTTAGGTACCTCAAGATATGATAAAGACTCATCTAGTTCTATGCTCTCTGCCTCTAACACATGTGACGGGTCACTCACATACTTCCGCAGCTGCGATACATGAAACACATTATGCACTCTCTCTAAAGCAGCAGGTAAAGCCAGACGGTAAACAACCTCTCCAACTCGCTCTAAGATCTAATAAGGACCGATGAACTTCTAACTCTGCTTGCCCTTCTTCCCAAATCTCATAACACCACGCATAGGAGACACTTTCAGAAGAACCTTATCCCCAACCTGAAACTCTATATCCCAGCGGTGTAGATCTGCATAACTCTTTTGTCGATCCTGAGCTGCTCTCATGCGTTCCCTGATCATCTTAATCTGTTCAACCATCTCATGTACCATCTCTGGTCCTAGAACCACGGCCTCAGCACTGTCGTCCCAACAGATCGGACTCCTACATCTCCTCCCGTACAAAGCCTCAAACGGTGCCATGCCAATGCTAGTGTGGTAGCTGTTGTTGTAAGAAAACTCTATCAAATCCAACCTCTGTTCCCAGCTACCACCAAAGTCCATCACACAAGCTCGCAACATATCCTCAAGAGTTTTGATTGTTCTCTCGGTCGACCGTCCTCGCAGGATGAAAAGTCGTGCTCATCTTCAAAGTTGTACCCAAGGATTCCCGCAACTCTTTCCCGAACCGTGATATAAACCTCGCATCTCTGTCGGACACTATGTCCTTAGGGACTCCATGTAACTTAAGCACATTCTTTCGATAAGCCATAGCCAATTGTGCTTTAGTCCATGTATCTTTCATTGGAACAAAGTGAGTGACTTGGTCGGTCGATCTACTATCACCCATATCATGTTATTACCTTGTTGACTCTTCGGTAAACCCACGATAAAATCCATAGAAATGGATTCCCACTTCCACTCAGGTACCTCCAAAGACCGAATCTTACCTTGTGGTCGTCGTTGTTCCCCTTTAACTCTCCGGCATGTCAAACAACGGGCCACAAACTCACTGCTTCCTTCTTCATCCCAGGCCACCAAAACGTGTTCTTCAAATCCTTGTATAGCTTGTCTCCGCCTGGATGTACTGAATATGGTGTACAATGTGCCTCTGTCATGATTCTCTTTTTCACTCCTCATCATTAGGGACACACCACCTACCATCAAACCTCAAACTACCATCTCGTGAAATAGAAAATCGGGACACTGTCCCTTTCTCTACTCCAACTCTCCACTCAACCATCTTAGGATCTAAAGCTTGTTTACCTCGAATATCATCATAAAGATCAGCCGCACTTTGTCAAATCTCTCACAAAGATCTCCTCTCTCGAATCATATGTATCCCAAACTTCTCCACCTCATCTCTCAACCTCATCAAAGATAGAGCTGTACACAGGGAGTGTACACTCTTCCTACTCAAAGCATCTGCAACGACATTGGCTTTCCCTTCATGGTAGATAATATCCATGTCATAATCGCCAATCAGCTCCATCCACCTCCTCTGTCTCATGTTCAACTCCTTTTGAGTGAAGATGTACTTGAGACTCTTGTGATTAGAAAATACCTTAAAGGTCGCCCCATAAAGGTAATGTCTCCAAATCTTGAGAGCAAACACCACCGCACCCAACTCCAGATCATGTGTAGGGTAGTTCTCCTCATACGGCTTCAATTGCCTAGAAGCATAGGCAATCACCTTACCGTTCTGCATCAACACACATCCCAACCCATTCTTTGAGGCATCCGTATAAACTTCAAAGTTCTCGATCCCTTCAGTAATGCTAAGATAGGAGCCGTGGTCAAACGCTCCTTAATGTCCTGAACGCTTTCTCACAACTCTCATCCCAACGGAACTGTTCTCTTTCCTCATCAAAGCTGTCATAGGTCTAGCTATCTTGGAGAAATCTTTCACGAACCGTCTGTAGTATCCAGCTAAACCCAAGAAACTCCTAATCTCAGCGACATTCTTTGGTGCTTCCCACTTTGTCACTGCCTCAATCTTTGCCGGATCCACAAATACTCCCTCCTTAGAGATCACATGCCCCAGAAAAGCAACTTTCTCCAACCAGAACTCACACTTGGACAGTTTAGCATACAACTCATGGTCCCTCAACGTCTGCAACACGATCCTCAGATGCTCGTCATGCTCTTCCTTAGTCTTAGAGTAGACTAAGATGTCATCGATGAACACCACCACGAACTTGTCCAAAAACTGTCTGAAGATTCTGTTCATCAAATCCATAAACACGGCCGGTGCATTAGATAACCCAAACGGCATCACCACATACTCATAGTGACCATACCTCGACGTGAAAGTCGTCTTTGGTATGTCCACCTCTAATCTTCACCGATGGTACCCGACCTCAAATCAATCTTTGAAAAGACTGATGCACCACTCAACCGATCAAACAAGTCATCTATCCTTGGCAAAGGATACTTGTTCTTCACCGTCACTCGGTTCACTCTCGTAATCTATGCATAACCTCAAACTCCCATCTTTCTTCTTCACGAAAAGAACGGGTGCTCCCCACGGCGATACACTAGGTCTAATGTATCCCTTCTCTATCGATCATCTAACTCGCTTCCCCGAGCTCCTCCATCTATTTAGGACCCATCCGGTACGGTGCCTTAGAGATTGGCCCCGTCCCCGGTTTCAACTCAACGGTGAAATCTATCTCCCCTCTTCGGTGGCAACCCGGAATCTCGTCAGGAAAAACATCGGCAAACTCTCCCACCACCGGTATCTCGTCAATCGTCGGACTCTCTATCCGGTCATCTCTCACATGGCACAAAATCAAAGGACATCCCTTCCTCAGATAGGACTTCAACGTGATAGCTGCAATCAACTTAACTTTGGGTTTGACTAAAAACCCACGATAAGACACACTAATACCCTTAGGCCCTCTCAAAGACGCTTTCTTTTGATGACGGTCTATCTTAGCTTTATACTTTCCCAACCAATCCATCCCAACTATCATCTCAAAACCGTTAAGAGGAAACTCTAGCAAGTCTACGGGGTCGACTTGCCCAACTATCATAGACACATCCCTAAACAACCTTCCACAAGATACCGACTCTCCCGAAGGTATAAAAACTTTCTCACTTACAGACTCGCAAACTCTCAAACCCAACTTTTTAACATGACTCGACGATACAAACGACTGGGAAGCCCCTGAATCAAACAAAACAAAGGTATGAATACCGTTAACAAGAAAGGTACCGGTGATAACATGTGCATCCTCCTCACCGCTTTCTTGTCCATCATGAACACTTTCCATCGGTCTTCCGTCCACCTCCCCGGACAAGATCTTGGTGATGTGGCCGCTTAGCACCCGACCCCTGATTGTTGTTGTTGTTCGTAGCTGGTTTATGATAAGAATTACCGCCGTTGCGGTTACCTCCACTCGATAGCTCGGCTCCCCGGTTAGACCATGACCCACTTGGTCCGTTGCTCGCATAACTCGTGCCGGTCCCCGAGAATAACTTCCCGACCCGTCCCCCGAAAAGCTCCGGGTACACTCGTGCACTCATGTCTCTTGTGGCCGACACCGCCACGCCAAAGCAAGTCATACCCCAACTGTTCTCGCTACCCCCACGGCCACGCCCGAAGGAAGCCCCAAAGACTAAACCCCGACCCAAATAGAAAACCCCTTAGCTTGATTGTGGTTACCTTTCTTGTGACTAGATTGGCCACCACCCTCACTCTCGGCCTTTCTTTTCTCAACACCGGACCTCTCCCGAGCCATTTCCACTAACCTCTCGGCCCTCCCGGCTCTCTCATAAGCGTCCTTAACATCGGTAAGGACTCCTACAGACGACTTATCCATGATCCTAGTGGTCAACCCCTCTCAAACCTCGGCGCGATTCTCATCACTCAATCCCATGTCCTCGGATACCTAGACTTCTCATTAAATCGCTTATAGTACTCAGCCACGACATGTCGGATGTCATCTTGAACTGTCGAACTCCTCCCTCGCCTTGATTCTCACATGCTCGCACAAACTCTTTTCTCATAGCCCTACGGAACTCATCCCAAGGTATAGCAGGTAAGCCTTGGTTAGCATACATCTCTCTGGCACTCACTTTCACCTTATCCCACCACTCACGAGCTGCCTCTCTCAGGTAGAACGCAGCTTGCTCTACCCTCATCTCATCAGGACAATGAACCAGGTCTAGTATATTCTCCATCTCACGATGCCAGTTGTCAAGAAGGTTTGGTTCCCCGGTCCCTTTGTACTCCTTTGGGTTGAACCTAGTTATGTAAAGGCTGATCTTAGAGTGATCAACCTCCTTATCCTTATTCACTTTCTTTAAGGCCTCCGTAAGAGCATCCTGGTGCTCCAACATCTTAACAATATCATCCGTGTTCATGGACTCAGCTCTCGCATCGTAAGCGTTTCTCTTAGGCGACATTTTGAAGCTATATATAAGAAAGGGTAGACATAAACACATGTACTAAACCTCAAAACACGAAAACAGGCTACCCAGGTGCTACTCGATCGAGTGTCCCAACCTACTCGATCGAGTAAGAGGCTACTCGATCGAGTGCCTCCCATACTCGATCGAGTACCTCGACTCCAGAACACAAACAGACCTTCTGACCTCTATAACATACTCGACCGAGAGGCTACTCGATCGAGTGACCCCCTACTCGATCGAGTACCCCTAGTTACTCGATCGAGTACCCTAAAACTCGATTCTGGTCGTAAAAACGTCAAAAACCCACCCGATCAAGTCAGTCCCACTCGATCGAGTCATGCTAACTCGAATATGCTACCCGCATGTTATAACATATTCTATCATGTAATACAACTTATCAACACGATATCATTTCTTAATTATGCATACTATGCTACTCAACTGCTCATGCGATTAACAAACAATTATATCATGTTATTAATGCCACATAGTAATCACTCAACATGCTCCTCATTCCAACACAGTTATATATATATATATATATATATATATATATATATATATATATATCTCTTCAATTTCATTCATACTCTCAACTTCTACTTCAAACATCCCACATTTACAACACACCTCATCACATCCACACACCAGCGAACAAACAACACATATGACGCAACAGATATTCCCCTCCCATGTGACCGGTTCAAAATTGTAGGGCGAGGTCGCGACTTTAGGACGTCTCCCAAGCCTTTGCATTAGCTCCTACAACCTTTACCCCGGGTTCATTTTAATTGACTCCCTATATTCATTGGGTTCATTGGTTACAGGTTTCAGGATCGTCGCTCTGATACCATTTTGTAACACCCCCCCATACTCCAAGTACCTTACCAGGACCACTCAGGTATAAGGACGTTACCATCTCGGTTACCCGAGGCAATGATAATCAAATAAACAATAATGAAACGATATTTAAATAGTAATACTTTAGCGAAAGGTTACAATCCAAAAACCAAACCAAATACTAATACATGTTCTCAAAACTACTGCTCTTCGAACTAATCGAAATGTATATAAAAACCGCTAAACTACGGCGGAAGACTTCTATCATCCGATCGTGGCAATCCCAAATTATCCCAAAGACTCATGTCATACCCGCTCAATAACTGCTCACCATCCCCGAATGGATCACCGCAGTTTTCAAAACATTCACCGGGTCGATACTATTTACACAAGAGGTATAATTAACAATACAAGAACTAACACAACTCAAGCAATCACACACGATCAAGCACTCCACTCCATCTCCGTCTCCGATCGTCCACCGGACCAGCCGCGCTGGGGGGGACCGCAACCGTTCCCACCTAAGCCCCGCTCATCATACCGAACGATAACCCTGTCCCATTAATGTGCACATCCCCTTCCGTGGCGGGTTCCACGAAGGGCGAAACTAGGGCGTGAAGCCACTCCCGCAAGTGACTCCACTCAGCCGAGAACGCATCTCGAGAACCACAGACAAACAATCACAATACAATCACTACATCGTCTCGAATCAACCAATTATACTAATTACAAGACAACACCACACCACATGTAAGTAATACGAGTAGGAAAACCCTACCCGGAAAGCACAATTGTCGACGATCTCACAAATTGAAGTCAAAAAGCTTCCTCTACGAATCCTCCTCCTAATTATACAAGCACATAATTACTACTATGCACATAACACAACAAAACCCCCAATTTCCAAAACTAGGGTTTAACTAACTTTGACGAAATACAATAAAAACGGTATAAAGGTCTTACCCTCGACGCAAGGATTACAACGGTGTAAAGACAAGTGAAATCCGACCTTCCAAGCTCCGGGATTTGTTAAGAATGCGATTAAGGTGATGAACGTAGTTTGTTTCTCTTCTCACAGTGATTTAGGTTTTAGAAAAGTAATTAGAATGAATGACGAAAAGATTATATACTTAATCGCATAATTAACAAAACCCGAGAAAACAACCCCCGTAAACCGGCTACTCGATCGAGTAGCCCAGGTACTCGATCGAGTACCCCCCTACTCGATCGAGTATCGTAGTTACTCGATCGAGTACCCAACAGGTCAGAAACTATTTCATTTCGCAAAACTCCCTTACTCGACAGAGTAAGGCCTACTCGATAGAGTACCCCAAGATTCATAAATACGGAGTATTACAATGCTGATGCTAAGAAGCGTGCTTCTGATGCTGAGACTCGTCTCTCACAGGTTCTGGATGATAAAGCTTCCTTGGTTTCTAAGGTGCAGATGCTGAAAGAGAAGAATGCTGACCTTGGGAACATTCT
Organism: Silene latifolia; assembly: GCF_048544455.1. Taxonomy (NCBI): domain Eukaryota; kingdom Viridiplantae; phylum Streptophyta; class Magnoliopsida; order Caryophyllales; family Caryophyllaceae; genus Silene; species Silene latifolia. The sequence goes on from NC_133526.1 coordinate 89,214,859, forward strand.
GATGAATGCCTTTGCCTATGCTGCTCTGGAAACCAAAATCGAGTGTATAAAGGCGTTTCAGAGTGGGGAGCATCTGGCCTGGGATCTGGAAGCAGAAGAGGAGAAACTTGTTGCAGACTTCCCTGAGGGTCTGAATCTAGACTTGCTGTCTGGTTTGGAAGGGGGAGATGTTGTCCCAGCTGGTGCTCCAGATGCTGAGGAAGAGGTGACTTCCCCTGCTCTTGCTACTCAGACAGTTGCTTCTGGGGCTGTGGAGCACATTGATCTGGAGTAGTATTTCCTGCAGATGAAACTTTGTTTTGCTTATTAGTTAGTATTTTGCCCTGTGTGGCGTAGTGTGTAGTTCTTGACAAATAGTTTGGGATATTTTGGTCTGGTCCAGGGGACCAGGCATATTTTGCTTTTCTGATGAACTTATCAAGTCTAAATGCAATACTTTTCGTTTTTAGATATACTTTGCGTCATACCGTTTCTGTTGGTCTTTTGATTTGTGCATGCACTTTTTATGCTGTGTGTTTGGCCATCGTTGTTTGACTGCTGGCTATGGGATCTAGTTCGCCCACTCGTTCAGAGAAGCTAAGCTCGTGTGGATGCTAATGCAGCGCGGGAGAGTGGTTGTCCCGGTTGTACGTGCTTAGCCACGGACACACGCCTCTGTAGTGAATGCAAGTTCCATCAGATTAGTTTGCACTTTATTCAATTAGCCATTTATTTGAAAGAGCATTTTAAATAAATATAATTTTTATGCTAATTTTGTGAAAGAGAATTCATATACTTGAAGCGTTAACATGATGAATGACGTGCAAATAAAGTTTATAAAATGAAAGAGTCTTTGCATTCCATAATATATGTAGACAAAAATCTCCAGAGTCAGAAAATATTTAAGTCAAAATATATGCCGGAAAATTTTTCAGAATCAGAGAATGTAGAAATGTATGCAGGAAAATTCTTCAGAACCAAAAAATGTTGAAAGGTAAAGAAGACATATATGAGTAAATGTTGGAGGTCAAACAAATTTTCAGAGCCAAAGAATATTTAAGGCGAAATCTAGAACCTGGGGGAGTTGCATCTGGTAGACTGAGTACCCGGTTGTTGACCGTGCTGGTCGCTTAGGTGAAATACTTTTTCAAGTGGACGATGTTCCAGGATCTGGGAACCATTTGTCCTTCCATAGTCATGAGTCGATATGCTCCGTTTCCAACTATGCTTTATACTTGGTATGACCCCTCCCAGTTGTAGGCAAATTTTCCTGCTTGCCGGTTCTTGGTATTCTGGAAGACTTTACTCAGGACCAGATCTCCCATCTGCAGGGTTCTTACCTTTACATTCTTGTTATAGCTCCTGGCCACCGTTTGTCGGTACGAAGCCATCCTAATTTGAGCGCTGGTTCTGAGCTCGTCTATCGTGTCTAGACTGCTTGCCATTTCCACCTGGTTTCGGTCTTCTGTTATGCATTCGTACCTGTGGGTTGGGACCTGACCTCGGATGGGATGACTGCTTCTGCTCCGAACACCAGGCTGAAAGGTGTTTGTCCTGTTGCAACCTTGGGTGTGGTTCTGTCAGCCTAAAGAACCAGAGGCAGCTCTTCTGCCCACTTGACCCCTCTTTCCTCCGGCTTCTTTTTTAGGTTTTCCACAATAATCTTATTGCTGGATTCAGCTTGTCCGTTGAACTGGGGGTTCCTGGGAGTAGACTTCTGCAGTGAGATATTCCACCTAGCATAAAAAGCTTTTGTCTTATTTCCAATAAATTGAGATCCATTATCACATATAATCTCAGGTGGAATGTCAAACCTGCATATGATATTGCGTTTAATGAAAGATATAACCTGGGTTTCTGTAACCTGGGAAGATGATTCTGCTTCTATCCACTTAGAGAAGTAGTCCGTCATGGCGAGCATATAGACTTTGTTTCCTGGTGCCTTGGGCAATGGTCCCACGATATCCATTCCCCACTTTATGAAGGGCCATGGCAAGATGACCGGATGCAGATGTTCTGCTGGCTGGTGGCTGACGTGAGCGTGCCTCTGACAAGCATCACACTTTCTTGCAAACTCCATGACATCTTTGCGCATTGTGGGCCAGAAATATCCCTGCTTTAGTGCCTTGTTGGACAGGCTCCTGCCCCCTGCATGGTTTCAACATTCTCCACTGTGGAGAGCATGCAAAACAGCCTGAGATTCTTCCCGACCCAGGCACCTGAGGTAGGGTCCAGCGAGGGATTTCCTGAACAAGACACCATCAATTAGTATAAATCTGGATTCTTTCATTCTGAAGCTCCTTACCTCCTTTTTATCTGCTGGTAGGTTATCATTCTGCAGCCAGTCCTGGTACGGTTTCCTCCAGTCCGGAGTTTCTTCCTTACTACTGGTGCTGCACATCACCCCTGCTTCCTGTTTAGGTTTCAGTATCGCTGGTTCCAGCACGTGGACAATTGGTATTGTGGAGATTGTTCATGCTTTGAACGTTGCTCCCAGGGTGGCTAAGGCGTCTGCTTCTGCATTCTGGTCCCTGGGAATCTGCTTGATTTTGAACGTAGCAAACCTGAGGGTCAACTCTTTTGCTACGTCTAGGTATGCCATCATCCTGGAGTCCCTGGCTTCATAAGAGTCATTCACATGGTTAACTATTAGTTTGGAATCACTGCAAACCTTGAGGTATTTGATTTTCAGATCCAGAGCCAACCTCAAACCTAGGATCAAGGCCTCGTAATCTGGTTCGTTGTTTGTGGCCTTGAATTCACATCGTATTGCCTGGACTATGAGGTCTTCTTGGGATGATTTGAGGACCAATCCTACTCCGACTCCTCTCGCGTTGGAGGCTCCGTCCACATGCAGCTCCCACACTTATTCTCCTTTATCTTTCTCCAGGTTCAGGATATCTTGTTCTGCCTAGGTCTGGAGAGCCGGGCAGAAGTCAGACACAAAATCTGCCAAAGCCTGAGACTTTATTGCTGTAAGAGGTTCAAATTTTAAGTCATAGTCGCTCAGGTGCATGGACCACTTAGCCATCCTTCCTGACAATTCTGGTTTTCGCATAATAGTCTTAAGAGGGTAATTAGTTATTACGGAAATGGTATGACACTCAAAATAAGGACGCAATTTATAATATTGCGTAACGAGTGCAAGGACGAGTTTTTCAAGCAAAGTGTACCTGGTCTCTGCAGGAAGCAGAGACTTACTGACGTAGTATACTGGATGCTGTGACCCCTCCTGCTCTCGTACTAGCACTGCACTTACTGCTGCTTCCTTGACTGACAGATACAGGAATAGCGATTCTCCTGACTCTGGCTTCGATAGGAGTGGTGGGGTGCTGAGATAGTGTTTTAACTCTTGGAATGCTTTCTCATGCTCCTCTGTCCACTCAAATCTTTGGCTCTTTCTGCGTATGTCGTGAAACAGCCTGCATCTATCGGAGGATCTGGATATGAACCTGTTTAAGGCTGTCGCACTCTTCCAGTCATGCACTGGACATCTTTTTGTTTCTGAGGTGACTCCAGCTGCAGAATTGCTCTGATTTGTTCGGTGCTGGCTTCTATTCCCCTCTGGGTCACCATGTACCCCAGAAATTTCCCACTGGAGACCCCGAAGGTACACTTTGTTGGGTTCAGCTTCATCTGGTATTTTCTTAAGGTGCTGAAAGTATCTGCCAGGTGCTGGTGGTGTTGCGAAGCCTGCTTTGATTTTACGACCATATCGTTTATGTGTACTTCCATAGTTTGACCTATTTTCTCCTTAAACATCATATTCACCAACCTCTGATAGGTGGATCCTGCATTTTTAAGTCCAAAAGGCATGACGTTATAGCAATAGATACCTCGCTCGGACCTGAATGCCGTCTTCTCCTGGTCGCCAGGGTGCATCTTTATCTAATTGTAGCCGCTCCAGGCATCCAGAAACGTTAGCATCTCGTGACCTGCAGTAGCATACACCACGGCATCTATATGTGGTAGTGGAAACAGATCTTTTGGGCAAACTTTATTTAAATCTATAAAATCGACGCAGGCCCTCCACTTGCCATTTTTCTTTGGGACCACCACCACATTGGACAACCATTCTGGATATTTCACCTCTCGAATCTTTCCTGCAGCAAGTAGATTATCTACTTCCTGGTTTATGACCTGGTTCCTTTCAGAAGCGAACTTCCTTCTTTTCTGCTGTACAGGCTTATAGCTTGGATCCACACCTAGCTTATGGGGGTCTATCCCTATCATATCATCATGTGACCAAGCAAAATAGTTAATGTTAGTTCTCAACAATCGAACGAGTTCTTCGCGAATGTTACATGTACATTCTGATCCAATTAGCACGGTTCGTTATGGGTGCAGCGCGTCCAGGGTGACGTCGTCTAGTTCTGCCTGTTGGGGCTCAATATATATTTGTCCTGGATACGCTAGCTTTGTAATTGCTATGCAGGGGGGTTGGTTGCTGACTTCGGAGCCACTTTATAGTAATCCTTAGCTTCCTCCTGGTCTCCACGTATCTCTTGCACTCCCCAAGGCGTTGGAAAGTTCAGGCACTGGTGGTGTGTTGAAGGTATTGCCTTCATCTCGTGGATCTAGGGCCTGCCAAGGATCACATTGTAAGTAGAGGGTCCATCAATAACTAGATCCCTTACCTGCTTGTTAATTCCACCGGCATAGGTTGGGATGACGATCTCTCCTAGGGAATGTTTGGTTTCGCCACTGAAACCGACCAGGGGGACCGTCTTCTTTTCTAGATCTTTCTCACTGAATCCCATGCCTTTGAGCGTCTCTAGCATGATTAGGTTGACGGAGCTTCCGGTGTCCACTAGGATCTTTCTCACCTCGCAATTCCCTATGGGGAGCGTGATGATTAAAGCGTTGTGGTGCTGTTCTGGAGCAGACCATGCATCTGTTTCGTCAAAGGTAACTGATGGCAGGTTCTGACGACTGATCCTGCAAGAATATTCTGGCTTATCTCCCTTTGCTTCAGCGGCACGCCTCTTTGCTGCTGAGTACGTCAATCCGCATAGCTCCGAGCTACCTGTAATGACATTAACAGTTCTTGTACACTAAGGAGGGGGAAATGGCAGAACCTGCTCTGTAGAGTTCTCTCCGGTTGTGCCTCTGGGTAGGAGGTGATCCAGATTTCCTCGATCATAATGATACTTGACTTCCTTCCTGAGAGAATGACATTCGTCTGTGTCGTGGGTGTTGCTGCCATGGAACTCGCATTTTTTGCCAGTATCCTTTCTGCTGCTAGAGTACCCTTCTGCCGGCGGCTTGGGCCATCTGACTCTGCGACCCAGCCCCTACAGGGTTTTGAACAGTCCTGCAAGATTAGTGGTGAAACCATACTCACTTACCTTTGGAAGCAGATCTGCATCGCCCTTTCCTTCCGAGCTTCCAGAAACTTTGTTCACGCTCCTGCTGTAGGGTTTAGATCTTTCGCTCCTCTTCTCTACTGGGGCTTTCCTGGATACTGTGTCTGAATCATAAGTATATCTTCTGGGATCAGAGTCCTCCTCCAGCCTCATGACAGCAATCACCTTTGATTGTACTTCTTCAAAGGTAGTGCATGGATGTTAGGTCAGGTCCTTGTATAGATCTGAATCCTGGTGCAGCCCCCGGCGGAAGGCTTGTATAATAGTTGCTATATCGCACCTCGGAATTGCCACTTTCTCCTTGTTGAACCTGTTTAAGTAATCAAGAGTAGATTCCTCAAACCCTTGCACTATCCGATAGAGCTCCCTGGTTTTCTTCTCTGGCTTTCTGCTGCTGGCGAACTATTGGTTGAATGCATTGACGAGGTCGGCGAAGCTGGTTATGCTTTTATTGGGCAGGCCGACGAACCATTGCAGGGCTGCTCCAGACAAGTTCTATCCAAATACTTTGCACACACAAGCTTCCTTTAAAGGTCCGGTCGCAGTTATCACCATCATTTTCTGCTTGTAGTGGTTGATGTGATCGAGTGGATCTGTTGTTCCGTCATAGAGCGTCATGACTGGTGGTACACATCCTTTGAGAATGCCGACGAGGGCTATGTCGTCCACGAATGGTGAGTCTGCATAGCTATCTCGTGTCGCCTTCTCTAATGGGCGTGCTACACCTGGTATCCGGTACGTCAGGTCCCTCAGCTCCAGGTATTGTGCTCCAGCGAACTACTTGTTCCTGCAAGAGGGTTAGAAACAGGCGGGAATGAACCAACGTGAGTGCCCCCTAACCAGGGTCCTCCAGAGAATTGGCCAGATGCTGGATGACTCGCCATTGGTGTTGTACTGATTATAGATCCAGGCTGCCATCCTAGTGTCTGCTGCGGACCTCCGACCCAGGCTCCACTAGTGAATTGGCTGCATGATGGAACTGCTGCGTTGGTGACAGCTCCAGATTGTCATCCTGATGTCTGGTGCATGGGCGTACCTGCAAAAGGTGGAAAGTCAGATCCTGGCGGAGTGCTTAGCAATGCATTACCTGGCGTCTACTGTAGGCTGAGTGGGTTGTCAAATGACAAGCATCCCAATCCTCTGGGCTCGATGGGTTCACTGGGTGCTACTCCTGTAAGATCTAGCCTGGTGACCAGTTCTGACGGAATTGGTCGATTTGATCCTCCACCGCTAGCTAGGTTTAGGGCCTCACGAGTTGATGCGGGTTTGGGCTGGATCGTCGTTACGATCTGAGCGATCAGGTTCTGGTTGTCCTTCCTCATATCCTCAACGGCCTGACGTAGAGTATCTATCCCCTGAATCATCAAGTGCATCGGGTCAAGTACTGGAGGTCCTCTGCTTCTGAGAACTTCTGCACCTGATCCCTCCTGGATCGGGGCCCTGGATGCAGCTTCACTTCTGCTGGGGCTACTTTCCCTGCTGGATCTGGGCTGGCTGAGTACGCCTGCTACCTTGGGTATCTGCGGAGGTTTAAGAGGCAGAGGCAGAGGCATGCTTCTGGTTGACATGCTGACGGGGACCATCTGGCTGGATGCTGGAGGCGCACTCACTGATCCTGCAGATGCAGGAGAAGATCCTGCTCTAGAGGACAAGGCTGACATGCTCTGGCTGCTGGACGGATTCTGGCTGGTTCCGGCCATGGTTGTAGTCTGGTTAGATCTTGCGAGATTTGTCTATAGAAAATGATCACTATGCCCCACGGTGGGCGCCAAACTGTTTTGGTAAAAATTTACCGACTATTAATTTAATTAGTGAGTGATAATGATTAATCTACGGCATAAGACGATATGTGTGTAACGAATTTAATGAACGAGTGAACAACGAAACAAAGGATAAACACGCGGAATTTTGGTGACGCGGAAAACCTGATGTGGGAACAACCGCGGGGGGAGTCGGAATCCCACCAATTTGGCACTATAATCGATAGGATATTATGCAAGTAAGGAAATACAATGATTAATTTGCTAGTAAAATATTGCTAAGTGGAGACGGGATGTCGAGTGAGAGTGTGCTCGAGTATTGAATGATGCCCCTTTTCCTTTGCTTCTGATCCATGTTATATAGTTGTGGAAGCTAGGTCTTGAGTCCAAAAACGACTTCCCTGCTTTTGCTCCTAGATTTATGGTCAACCCCATAAGAATAGGAGGTGGTTACTTGACCTTTTTACGTGGGTTTTGCCAAAGAAATATCCCACATGTGTTTATTTATCATCTTGATCCTATGGCTCTCAATCTGCCATGTCGTCGATTCCTTTTAATTGCTTTCCACCAATGAAGGTCTGCCATGTCATAAGTAATAAAAAGTGTGATTTTTATCTCTAACAAACTACTTATTTTTTTATTATACAAACCCACAACTACAAGGGTATCGAACCAAACCAAGACCTTCTACTGTAGCTCCAAGGAGGCATGAGTGAATGCGTGAGTCACCCCTATTGTATTTTCTACTAGCAAAAGAAAACCCAACAAACTCCAACGAGAATAACACAAGCAAAAAAGATAATCTTTATAAACTAGAAAATTCTCTCTTATCCCTTCCGTTTCTTCTAGTCCTCGATCACTCCCAAGCAATCACTTTTGATGCTGATTTTCCAACATCCTGCGGTTACAACTTACCTCAACCTTGCTAACATCGCTTTAGCTTTCGTCATCTCTCTCCCACACCTCCTACCCTTGCATAGCCATCCCTTCCCAATTCACAACACACGAAGCCTATGTGACTAATTTATGTGATCTACCATGATTTCCCTATGACCCCATGCTTTCATTGCTTGTTTTTACCTTTCTTGCTATTTATTACTTTTCATTGGTTTAGATTACAACCCCCTCCCCCCTAATTGTGACACCTCTAGCACAACTACAACTTGATTGAATGATTTGAATACCCTCCGTCCTTTGGGTTCGACCTCTACTTGCTTGCTATGCTAAGCTAGTTGAATCATAAATTTGTTTGATGGTTTGACGACAACATCAATATGCTTTATTAATTGTAAAAGTTGATTTCACATTAGATTGCATGCACAATTCATGAGTCGTAGTAGGTGAAAGTCTTACTTATTTCTCTCTTCACAAATAACTCACCATATGCGTGAAAGAGTGACAAGTGAAAACTGTGAAGAAATCCGACAATGTATGGTCTTTCAAGATCGAAGATTGTTAATATGCGTCATATTTGCATTATCATGTAATATCTCGGGATTTAAGCTGCGTTTTTCTTATTTGTCATGCTCTGTTATAGATGTCAGTTGCTATGAGATTTGTATGTGTGCATGGTCGATTAATTCTAAGCTTATTCACCCCGCTGCTTGTATGTGTGTTTCTTTTTATGTCGTGTCTAGTTAGTTTGCTTAGAGACAAGCAAATGTTTGGTTTGGGGGAATTTGATAAGTACATTTTATATGCGATTTATACTCCCTAAACATTGCATTTCATATCGTCATTTTAGCTTAATTCAGTTAAATGCAATGTATTTTGTGAAATGTCGCTTCTCCTGACTTGTTACTCCATTTTGTAGGATTTGAGCCATTTTTGGGAGCTCATTGGATGATATATATGCAATAAATGGAAACAAGGAGGTAAAAGGGAAGAAGTTAAAAAAAATAGTGCAAGAGTAGTTTTTATTGGTGTTACTCGACAAAGTAGGTGAGAACTCCGTCGACCGAGCCTCAACTCGACATAGTTGGCTAAACTATCTCGAGCCAGATTAATTATTAGTAGACCCTTTTTGCGGGTTAATAATTTGCGAAGTATAAATACTCTTAACATTGTATTAGGTTAACGACGTTTTTTTTTATGTTTTTAATTACATTTTACTCTTAAAAACTCTCATTAGGAACCTAAGTACTTTATGCGTTGATCTTTGTACTTTGAAATTAGATCTCTAATCTCTCAGTTATCGATAACCAATTTTCTTTTGTTATTTGTTATTGTTCTTTAATTATGTCTTCTTTAGTTATGTTCATCGTTCTTTCTGTTGTTATGCGTAGCTAATTCTTCATTTAGGATTGTTCTTTAAATAATGTATTTTTGATTTATTTTAACTTTAAACGAGTCAATCCCATCCACCCAAAATTGAAACAAATGAAAGGTATGAGGATCAAGTTTCATTTGCATACTAGTCGGGGCGAGTCAAATTTTAACGGTTATAGACTTCTAATTAGGGTTGAGCCAAAAATCCGATTATCCGATGCGATCTGATATCTGGTCCAAACTTTTGGATATACATCCAAAATCTTTGGTTTTTGGATCGGATGTTAGAATTAAACCATTTGGAGATCTGATCCAATCCAAACTATGTTTTTCTATTGTTTACTATTTTTTCTTGTCTTCTGTTACCATTTTTCATTTAATGAGTGTTTTTAGATTTTTAATCCATATATTGGGATTGTATGAAGTTCCCGACGTAAATTATTATTTTTAAATCGTTTTATTTTTGTCTTATTTTTGTAAATTTCTAGCGCTATTTTAAGTATAATTCTAAGAAAAATAAACTTTTATCTGATACAACAACTTAACAAAAGTTTAAAATATAAGAAAACTATGTAAGGCCCTGTTCTTTTGGATCGACATTATTGTCTCAATCTGAATCGAATCAATTGAATCAACTATGGAGCTGAATCAATCGAATCAACTTAATAGAATCAATCGAATCAACCGAATTGAACTGAAATAAAAATAAAAGATAATCTATATATTAAAATTAATACCAATAATAATAATAATAATAGTAATAATAATAAATATTATAACAATATTATTCATTATTATTATTATTAATATATTAATATAATATAATAGTAATCTAATAATATATATAAAAAATAGTAATATAATAATAAATATAGTAATAATAATAATAATATATTAGTAATATAAATGATAACATTATTAATAATAATATAATATTAAATAATACAATATATTAATTATAATAACTAAAAAATAAATGTGATAAGTATAATATAATATAAATATTATAAATAATTTTAACAATTAATAATAATAATAATAATAATAATAATAATAATAATAATAATAATAATAATAATAATAATAATAATAATAATAAAAATAGAGCTGAACTGAACTTATAAGAACTGAAATTAAGTCCAAAAGAACAGGGCCTGAGTGGTACTTAAATTTTAGGTCGAGATCATTGGAGTAAGAATATAAAAGAAAATCATTACGTAAGATGATGAATAATTTTCAAGTAAATTTCAAAATTTGGATATCCGTATTCAATCCAACTAGTATTGGTGCCCGGCTTCGCCCGGGCTACCTCTACTTACCATTAATTTTTTTTTTCATTAAATAAAATTACTTAAAGTTGCATAATAACCTATAAATTTATCATTAATATATTTTTTATAACATATCCTAAAATTACGATAAAATAAATTTTGAGACAAATTTACTACTACCGCTCTTAATATTTTACTCTTATTAATGAAACAATAGTAATAACATTTCACTACTTGCCCGTAATCATTGTCAATTTCACTACTCCCGCCGTAATTATTGTTACTGTCACTACTGCCGCATTAATATTGATAATTTCACTACTTCCGTCGTAATTATTGTTACTTTCACTATTGGCGCATTAATATTGATTATTTCACTACTCCCGTTGTTGTTTCTACCACTCTCACTAATCTCGTTGATAATATTGTTACTTTTACTATTCAAATGAGTTATTACTATCATATAACTATATCCAATTTTACTACAATTCTTTTCTTTACTGACGAAATTACTTTTACTACTTAGGCATGCAATTTTAAAAGGATTTTATATTTTTATAAATATATTACATATACGCATTAAATCAAATCGAAAGAATTATGCAGTATTATATATTATGGAATCTAACTTGAATTATTTATAACCTACTTATTATATTTTTGTATGTTAAATAAATAACATCTCTATACATCTAATCTAATAAACTATAAAGTTTAATAAAATTGCATAGATTTCAAATTTAATATATAATTTTACGATGATAATAATTAATACCATAAGTGTGCATGTTTATACTAATTAATTATTTTATTTTAAGGAAATTGCCCATCAGAGTCTTCTATAAATATTTAGAAAAATTACCAGACATCTTCTTTCTTTTAGTCTCCTTAAAATTGATCATCTTAATTAATTATTTTATTTTAAGGAAATTGACCATCTTTAGGAAAACTACCAAGCTTCTATATAATTTAATTTTAACCAAAACTATATAATATTTGCATTGAAATCCCGTCACACGGTGCTATTGATTTAAAACTATATAGTATAATTAATTTGTATAACTTTCTTTAATTACATTGAAGTCCTTTGGTTTCTGGATTTAATATATAGTACTAGTTGGAAAGCCCGTGCGATGCACGGGCCTCTCATTAGGATTATCTTTAAAAATTAATATATTTTAAGTTAATAAAAAAAGTCATACTATATTGTCATTGATGAAAAAAATCCGTTATTGCTTTTAGCATAAAAGTTTTGCCATAAATTAGTATAACATCAAGTAACATAGTTATAGTAATTAGTACTCCGTATAAACATCTCGCAAAATCAAATCCAAACTAAATTCCAATAGAATTAGTAATCTTTAAACACAATCAAAATATCTCTGATTCTATTACATAGAATGCACGAGCACCTAGTTGTATCATATGTGACAACATTAGTTAGTAGTTTATGTCATTTTTTTTTAATAGTCGGGTTACTAAGTTAGTATAATAATGCCAGTTCGTAGTATATATTTTATGACACCGCTGAAAACGTTATTTTACGTTTCCATGGTCTGGTAATAGAAAACTATTAAATTTAACAAAAAGTCAAACTATGGTAACAATAGGAGCAAATAAAATTTCGGGGGTTGATTTAGATGAGGACAGATTAATCATCAGTTCCTATAACAAAAATGCAACTAAAGTGTTGTGGCATTTGGTATTTAACTATATCAGTTGTATACTAACATTCAGAGATATAGTTGGATTATAGTGTTACCATTCTTATTGTCTAAGCACCATCAGTTTTTAACCGAAATAGTCTTTGACTACTTATCCTTAAAAACTTCATGCAAAATATATAATACAACATCTTAATTTGGCAAATTGTGAAAACTTCTTTATAAACAATGTCCTTCTTGTGGCCTTGATACATTTGGTCTCTATCATCGATGTAGAACCTTAATCTCTTGGATGAACGCTTCTACATAAAGCTGGCCATTAATAAAAACTGGTTTTGACAGATAAATTTAAACATGATTTTGTCACTGTTCCCAACTCTTGTTTATTGTCATGGCGCAACATTAGAGCCGGCAAATAATGGCATGACACGAAAACACGACACGAATCCGACATGAAATTAACGGGTTTGGGTTGACATTTAAAGACCCATTTATACAAGCTGGTCGACACGAACACGACACGAGATTTAATTGGGCTAGGTTTAGGTTGAGCACTGTACACACGGACCCGTCCCGAATAACCTATCTACTAAATTAATCCCAATTTTTCTTGATCCTTACATAAATATGCTTACACTTTCCAAATATTGACATGACACGAAACTACGACACGAAATTAACGGGTTAGGGTTGAGGCTTGATGACCCATTAATATAACTGGATCGACACGAACACGACACGAGATTTAATTGGGTAGAGTTTTTGTTGAAGAGTTTATGATCCATTTAAATGTGACACCTGAACCCGACACGACCAGATCTGTTTGTCACGTCTACGTAGCATGGCCTTGATGTATATTATCGCTGCTTAAGAATGAAAGGAATATTTGTATCAGAGGAAGTCATTACTATCCTCGGGTTCAGTACCTTTTGCCGACTTTGGAATCCGTAAGTATATTCGTTTCTACTATGAATTTTCCAAGGCGATTGATAATATGACAGATCCCGTTAGATAATCCTCTTACGGAGTTAATGTTCCTCAACAACATAACCGACATACCACACTTGGTAGAGCATACCATTATGAGTTATAGGTATACTCCTTTTCCTTCTTAAACATCTTCCGCCTTGTTTCTTAGAGGTCAAACTTTTATAACTTTGACCATTAATATGTCGAAAATCATGGTCAAACTTCCGTTTTGATGATTGTGTAGAAGCAATGAGGATGAAGTACATTTAGTGCGAAATTCCTAAAAGATAATGAAACTTACTCCCAAAGTCTACACCAACTAAAACACTCTACCAAATCCCGCATAATGAAAACAAAAAACGACTCTTAAAAGCAGGGATGACATATGGGGGATAAGACATGACGGATGTAGGTCTTCTTGTTGTCGCAAGTAGAAATTTTCAAAACCATAACCGCTTTAACTTGGAGAGATCTTAAAATAGTTTCGTTCCATTTAAATGTTATATACTCGTATATTCTATAGCCTTCTCAAACAATTCTGATATTATTCTACCCATATATAACACTCATGGTTGGCATGATTTAAAATTCAATTTGAGCGTAAAAATTTATTTATATTCGCTACATCTAAGACAAATGTTTTTTCTTATTGTAGAGTTAACAATAATGTTCTGTTCTTCATGATTTTGGAGTATATATGTACTTTGTGTTACAATGCCTAATTGTTAATATTTATTCTGAACCAATAGCTATAATGGAGATTATAAAATTAAAAAAAGGAACTTGAGATCAACTCCTAACAATAGGGTCAAAAATAAGTAAACATTGGCAGAAAAAAAACAAGAAGTAATTAATTAGATATGAGGAAGGTCGGGAGATTATGAAAAATCTCACATTTAGGCTTTGTTTCAAAGAAATAAGCTTTTGACCAAAAGTTCATTTATCTTAATTTTTTTGTAATACTTGATAGATAAACTATTTGCCAAAATAAGAGTAGCAGTGAGAAATGAGAAATAAGTTACATGTGTTTTTTATTCCTCCAATTTAAAATATTAAATATAGAGAACTTATTATGTACTTTTCGAGTATCATTTTACCAAAAAAAAAACCCAACTATGTTTCGTTAGTTTGCCAAACATTTTTTACTTGATCAATTAAATTATCATTCTTAATTTTTAGTTACCTTTTAAGCTATTTTTTTAGGTTTAAGTTAACTTATCATTTAGTATGACTACTGAAATTTAAGATACAGTATACGAATAATGTTTATGTTATTAATATACCATATAATTAGTTACATTGTGTATTTTGAGTATCACCTACTTATATTGGGATAATTTTATTAAAATATTAAGAAATCTACTTTTATAAGGATAATTTTATTAATTTTTTTTTCGAAATGTACCGTTGTTAGGAATTCTAAAAAAGTTGGACTCTCTAATATCGCTCGAAAAGTTTCTACTTTATATATATGTACTAGTTGGAAAGCCCGTGCGATGCACGGGGCTTTTATTAGGATTATCTGTAAAAATATATTCTTAATAACGGAGACAGACCTTATGAGTCTTGTAATTATTTTAACCTACAACAACTACGTAAAACTGAATGATGTTACGTAAAATAATACTTATCATAATTATATATAGTGTGTTCAAAGAAAATGTTAGATCTCTTAAACATAATTTTACCTTTATTATATATATTTACAATTATGTGTATTTGCTCCTTATAAACTTCTCGCAACATCAAATCCAAACTGAATTCCAATAGAATTATTAGTTTCTAAGCAACAATAAAAAATATTTGTAATTCTATTGCATACAATGCACGGGGGCAACATCATTTATTAGTTTTATGACATCATTTAACATCGTTGAGTTACCAAGTTAGTATTTTTTTGGCAACGCTGAAACGATGGTTTACGTTACCATGATCCGGTAATAGAAAACTATTAAATTTAACAAAAAGTCAAACTATGTTGAAAATGAGAGCAAACAAAATTTCGAGAGTTGATTTAGATGAGGAGTGACTAATCATCCGTTCCCCTTACAAAAACGCAACAAAAATGTTGGCATTTGGTATTGACTATATCAGTTGTAACATTCACAGATACAATTGGACTGTAGAGTTATTATTCTTATAATCTCGCGCGTCATAGATTTTTAACAGAAATAGTATTTGACTATTTACAATTAAGACTACTTGTCCTTAAAAGTTTCATGCAAAATATATAATGCGGCACATAATTTGATAAATTTGTGAAAATTTCTTTGTAAATAATGTCCTTCGTTTGGCCTTGATACATTTGGTCTCTATCACGATGAGGACCTTAATGCCTTGGATGACGTTGTTCTTGACGCTTCTACGTAAAGGCGGTCATTACTAAAAACTGGCTTCAGCACATAAATTCCAACATAATTAAATGATTGTCTCTGACTCTTGTTTACTGTCTAGCGTAGCATAGCCTCAATGTATATTGTCTCCGGAGCGAAAGGAATCTTTATATCCGAGGAAGTCATTCCTATGCTCGGTTCAATACCTTTTGTTTTTTTGGACCCCATAATTATCTTCCTTTCTATTTCGAATTTCCCAAGGCGTTTGATAATAAGACGATGTCTCTTTAGATAATCCTCTTACAGAGTTGATGTTCCTCAACAACATAACCGACATACCACACTTGGTAGAATATACCATTATGAGTTATGTTAAAAAATTCATCATGTATACTCCCTTCCCTTCTTAATAAACATTTTTCCCATTGCTTCTCAAGAGTCAAACGTCGTTTATAACTTTGACCATTAATATGTCAAAAATCATGGTCAAACTAATGTATTGACGACTCTGCAAAAGCAATACGTAGGATCATTGCGAAGAGGATGACGTACATTTAGTGTGAAATTCCAAAAAAACAATGAATTTTGCTCCCAATGTCTAACGGGACTAAAATACTCTACCAAATCTCGAATAATAGGAAAAAAAAAGCGACTCTTAAAAGCAAAGATGTCATACGGGCGAGGGGACATGACGAATGTAGGCTTTCTCATATCCATATTAATTAGAAAAGTTACATGCCCTTAGTTGTCACAAGTGAAAAATTTCAAAACCATAGATCAACTTGTTTAAAATAGTTCGTGCCATATAAATGTTATATTCTCGCTTATTCAATAGTTTTCAAATATTATTTCTGATATTTTATTTACCCATGTCTACCTAATACCCATGGTTGGCATGATTTAAAATTCAATTTGAGTCTGAAATTTTATTTATATTCGTTGCATCCAAGTCAAAAGAGATATAATTGGACAATTGTGATAGATTTTTTCTTTTGATCAAATTGTTTTTTCTTATTGTACAGTTTACAATTTTCTTATATGGAACGCTATTTATTTTGAACCAATTTATTCTATTTCTCATGATTATGATATATACGTACTTTGTGTTATAATGTCTCCTTGCTAATGGAACATGAGATTAACTCCTAACAATAGGTTCAAAAGTAAGTAAACATTGACCAAAAAAATTATCAAAAAGAAATTAATTTGATATTAAGAAGGTCAAGAGATCATGAAATTAAAATCTCATATTTTGGCTCTGTTTCGAAAAAAAATTAGCTTAAATTTATCTGACCAAAATTTCATTTATCTTTTTTGTTGTAAGTATTTGGTGGATAAATTATTTACCAAAATAAGCGAAGCATGTGAGAAATAAGCTACCTGTTTTTTTTAATACTTCAATTTATAATATTAAATATGGAGTACTTAACTATGTCCTTTTATACCATATTATCAAAAAAAAGCTATCTTTCGGTTAGTTTTAAAAACAGTTTTTATTTAATCGGTTAATTGATCGGTTCAATTTTCATTATCTTTTAAGCTCGTTTTTTAGGTTTCAGTTAATTTTTATAATGAAATCTGAGATATAGTATATGAATAATGTGTAATGACATTAATATATCATATAATTAGTTACATAGTATATTTTGAGTGTATAGAACCTACTATTTCGTAATGGTTAGATTACTTGGATATATGCTGGTAGTATATATGAATTTTTTTAGTAGATGAAATTAAGTGATACTACTAATGCGTGAGTCTAAAACCGATCATCAATTCATCATATGAATAACACTATGAGTTGTTCCATTGTTACACAAAAGCTTTGAGTTGTTTAAACCACCAAATTCTACTTCAGTTTTTCTCGGTTTCATTCCACCATGATCTCCATATTCTTATAGAAAGTAAATTAGTTAAACAAAAATAGTAACATATATAGATTAGTGAAATATTTTATGTATTGATAACTTGAATGTATATGGAGGCATTTATGTTTATGATTTCTATACACACTCAAATGATTATTTAGTGATTACATTTTGATGAAATCGTAATTTATACTTCATGTAATTACGTAAGATTACACTACATCATCTTAACATAATAATTTAATAAATAAATTCATCTTTTATCCGCCAGCTTCTTGAATTTTGATGCGAGAATAAAAACTAAAAATGTATGAGACCATAAGTGGGGGGGAAATAAATGCGATAACTTGAACTATTATGAATTTCTATTATCTATTTGATCATTTTAATCTACTTATATTAGGATAATTTTATCAAAATATATTTGATCTACTTATATTAGGATAATTTATTAAAATTTGTTTTAAATACTAAGAAATCTACCTTTATTAGGATAATTTTATTTATTTAGCTTTTTTCGAAATCTACTCTTGTTAGGATTTCTAAAAAAGTTGGACTCTCTAATATCGCTCGAAAAATTTCTGCTTTATATATATGTATTGATTGATTGATTGATTGATTATTTTTGGATATTCGAAATATTTGGTTCGAATATAGATATCTTACTTTAGAAACTCTATTGGATACAAACTAACACTTTAGATCGAATGGATATCCTATCCGTGTTGTGCCAATTCTAATTGATGAGGAACAAGTTCATATGTCCCGTAACCGGAGCTAATATAGGGAAGCCGTGTGAAGTGCGCGTAAAATTACCGCGTGGAATCGAAATCTCATTGAAAAGAGGAATATCTTTCTTATCCGACGCTTCAACATCATATAATTTTTTTTTTTTTTTTTTTTTTTGGTTACATCTTCAACATCATATAATAAGGAGCAATAATAATTCACATTATATAAACATCATTCAATAATCTTGTCATCTTTTCCTTGGAAATTCTTGATAATTTTTGAGTCTTTTTCTTATCACCCTTACACTCAATCAATCTCTTGCTTATCTCAGGTTTGATCATCTTGCTTTTTGTATTAATCTTTTTGCTTTTTTATTTTAATATTTTATTTGATCATGGTTTTCACAAAACTTGATCTTTTTATTAACCCAGTTAATTAATTTTCGTGATCCCTTTTAATTTTCTAGTTATGCATGTGGATGATCGTTCATCCCTTATGTGGGTTTGTATATGATGCTTTATTATTTTGGGATATTATTAATGTGATATTAAAACACCTTTAATTATAACACAAATATGCAGATTTATTTATTGTTTGGTTTTTGTGAATTTTTTGTCCCTGAATTGATTATTGTTGTTGGGTTCCATACCATTGGCATGCTGGTGTTTTAATCTCTAGCTTAATTTGTTTTAAGACGGGCAAACAGGTCTAATAACACCCCACTTGGATAGATGAGACGGCTTTTTACTAGCCCATAGACACTCTGCTCTTGTCTCATTGTCATCTATCCTATTTTACCCACCTATGAGGAAGAAATGGGTGCTTGCTTATGCAATGTTGCAACGTGGTTTTATTCACTCTCTTTAAAAGAAGTTAATTAGCTTCAATTGCAGAATCGTCTTTTTTCTAGTCTTGTGTTATTTAATATTACAGTTCCAATTGCTGTGAGTGCAGTGGAGCGCGGCTCACCCTCAAAGCATGCAATGACATGAAT
Source organism: Silene latifolia (assembly GCF_048544455.1). Taxonomy (NCBI): domain Eukaryota; kingdom Viridiplantae; phylum Streptophyta; class Magnoliopsida; order Caryophyllales; family Caryophyllaceae; genus Silene; species Silene latifolia. The sequence continues at coordinate 89,234,063 of NC_133526.1, forward strand.
TGCGAGGTCCTGGGTTTGACTCCTTGCATGAGCAATATGCGGTTATTGCACGGGGACCTTAGGCGGGGTTTGGTCTCTCAAAGGTGTATCGCCCTAGCTGCTAGCCTGCTAATGAGAGATGTTCCTCCTTACCAAAAAAAAAAAAAAAAAAAAAATATATATTACATTTCCAGAGTAACAATCTCCATTTGAGATTGTTATTTGCATTCTCACTGCATTATATTCCACACTGTTTCAGTGCTCTTTCTTTCATTATTTGTCGATTGCAAATTTATTGCCTTGTAATAATTCTAACGTGCTCAAGTCTGTACTTTTTTGAATAAAGATTGTGGAAGCTGCTTCATGGGAGGTGGAAGAGACGAATCTGACAAAGGCCTGTTTTCAAATCTAGCTCAAGGACTTGGTGGGGCTTATGGAGGACATGGGGGACATGGGGGATACCCGCCAGGGCAGTACCCACCACCACCTGGGGCATATCCACCTCAGCAGGGTTACCCTCCACAAGGCTATCCTCCAGCCGGATATCCACCTGCAGGTTATCCTCCTGGTGGCTACCCTCCCCCTGGCGGTTATCTTCCTCCTGGAGGATATCCTCCCCCTGGTGGGTATCCTGGTGCCCACGGCGGCAGCCATGGCTCACATCATGCAGGTATATACATACAAGTATTATTTATTACGGAGTACTTCCTTTATCACGTCAATTAGTATTGGAGTTTCATTATTATGGAATTAAAAGCTACAGAAATCTCATTACTGATTACTAGATTGGTTCTGACCATTATGTAACTTAACTAGGAATACTATAATGAACACTTATTTATTTACTATATATATGGAAAGGAGCACTTGTTTGAACTTTGGAAATATGACAAGACATTTTTTCGTCTCTCAAAGCTTCCCTCCTATGCCACTAGTGTATGGTAAAAGTCATATCGAGAATGGACATGCTAGTCAAAATAGTTTAGTAGTAAATCATTTTCACTTCATCTCATTAAGATTCCGCAATCTTCATTGAATATTGAAATTAAGTTTGTTTACATAGAAATATGACCAGTAATCGTTAGTCATCACTCATTTGTGTATTTGTATGAGTAGCAGCTACTGCATGGGAAGTTGACACTAAACTTTTCTCTTCATTTTCAGGCGGTTCTGGTATAGGCATGGGAGGCATGCTAGCGGGTGGAGCTGCAGCTGCTGCCGCAGCCTATGGAGCCCATCATCTGATGCATGGCGGTAGTCATGGCCATGGCCATGGACATATGGGATATGGTGGCGGCATGATGCATGGCTTTGGTGGAAAGCATGGAAAGTTTAAGCACGGCAAGTTCAAGCACGGCAAGTTTGGCAGACATGGGAAGCATGGTGGCATGTTTGGTGGCAAGAGGTTCAAGAAGTGGAAGTAAACCGTCTTATTGTCGTCAGTATTCATAAATACATAATAAACCCTAGTGGTTCGTTGCCACACCAACTTTGCTTTATAAATTGCGACGGATATTGTTTGTTGTTCAATCGTAGAGTACTAGTCTGACTCCGTATTGTGTTTGCTACCATTGAAATTGTGTTCTCTTGTCCATTGTTGTATGTATATATGTTTGTGACATGAGTTTAATTTTTGAATCCTCACCTTTATGGATAACGTGTACACAAGTCTTGAGCTCATGGGCCAAAATACAATTGAAATCCCTTTTTCTCGGCATCATGAGCTGAAATCAGGCACTCCTTGTGAAGGAATCTGTAAATGGGCTATTTGTATTATTATGCAGTCACGAGATACTACATGTCTACACTCGCCTTCATTGTTCATTCACGATAAGGTTATACAACTCTCCTTAGGGGTTTGACGACTGGACCGTTAACCAGAAATAAGGCAGAGGGTTTGAGACTTGAGTTAATGTGGAACACTGTGTTAGCACCGCGAACTCTTAGAAAAGATAAAATTCGTTACCAGTAACAAAAACCGGATATTATAATGCCAAAAATACTCTTTGGATGTCATACGCAAAACTAAATCATTTTCCAAGAAATTGATTTAAATTACCATTAGTCTACAAGCACCAAATTTACAGGAGTATGTTATTGGTTCAAGTTCAACATTTGAGGATTAGAAATAATGATTCATTTCCTCAGTTTTTTTTAAAGCTGTTTCACCTGGAAGTTCCAAATGTAAAGATATAACTCAGATCTTAAATTGTAGAGATACAGCTAAACAGCGTTACTTAGTTGTGCTATTCCCTCTGTGCCTGCAAATAATTTACGCTTGCTTTTGGATCTGGTTTTATGTAACTAGACTAAAGAGCACCACTATACAAAATATGACCCCAAAAAGAATCATATGCCAAGGCTGGAACCAAACATGTCCAAACATATACGTAAACTATTGGCAGAAAAGAAGGGAATTTAAATGTTAGTTCCTCCTCTATTCAAAATTCTGTACCGTGTAAAAGGATGACATCACAGTCAGTTGCAAATGTGTTTGTGTCATACTGGAGGGTGATCATCCTCTGGCTTCTGAGGCGGTAGAGGTTTCCATTCGGGTTTCTCATCCCAATACATGTCGTAATAAATATGTCCAGGAATGTGATCCATCACGCAGCACCATATGCCTACATAACGCTTCACACGTTTCCTGAACTTCTCTTCTTTCTCCTAATACACATTCCATATAAAAGCATACGCATGATTTAGGGGACTAGGATTTAGTCACACCTTAAAACCCTGAAATTTCTTAGAAAACATGAAAACTTGCCTTGTCTTCAAATCCAAGAAAGGCATCTCCGATAGATAAGAAGTTTATAACCTTAACATTCTTGTATGATGAGAATAGAGTCTTCAACTGTCAGTAAAAACAGAAACAGTTAGCTGCTTTGTTATTTCGAAGACGAAGCATGCCAACTAAATCAGGCAATAGTCTGACCTCTGAACTCAAATACAGAGAGATGTACCCTCCATCCCTATCACAGTTTCCCCTTTTTGACTTTGGTTCAACTTCGGCAACTATTTTCTCATAATATTAAATCGGATTTTCTAACATGTGCCCTTACATGATAATAAGCTAAATAGGGAAATATTGTTGAGAATATTTCATGATAAATTAGAGTTGAAACTCATATTTACCTTAATTAGTGTAATAATCTTGAAAATATTTCCCTATTTAGCTTATTATCATGTGCCCTAAGGGCACATGTTAGAAAAACCCATATTAAATTAGTTGTTTTGATAAATCAAATGTTGTATTTGAAGAGATTAATGGTCAACAATATAAATGAGATGAAGGTGTGCTATTTGGGATTTTCTCTCTTCTCACATCTGCAAGTCACTGAACAGGTGAACTAAGGATCTGTGCTCTATATTGGTCACACTTAAAACAACCCTTGTGGCTTCCTTTACACTAAAAGAACTCCCACCTCCGTTTCTCTATTTTCGATTGCTTTAAGGTAAAAAAAAAATGTTGACCCTGAGAATGGAAATAAATATTCATTCTGGACAACATAATTAAACTAAACAAACGGTCATGAGCTTGGTCTTCTCTTCCGTTCAAAGATAACAGATTGAAGTTCTAGTTTTAAGGTACATCTATTTTCACGAAGCTTTTTTACTGCTCCAAAGAACACACTAGTTACAATTAAGCTTGTAATTCCCTATGAAAGGGTTCAAAATCCTCATGATAATAGGACTGCCCTGAAATTATGCCCCAAAAAAACACACAAATTGGAGGATTTAAAGATCACAGACACTCACCTTCAGGCATCAGCAGGCTTATGTGATACAACTTATAATGATATCACTCTGGCTACCCAAAACAAAAATAGCCATGCAAAATAAAATATTGGAGGATTTCAACTCCACAAACATAAAACTTGGTGCATTAATTAAAAATCAGACAAACTATACCACATAAATAAGATGGCATCAACTGCATCCAAATAGATCATAGATGCAGAAGTGTGTGGGGTATAAGACATTACCGTTTCTTCACTGCTATGTCTAGGAAGTTTTATCATACGGGCGATACTTGAACCGTTGGTAATGTTACAGTCTTTGGATCCCACTTGACAAAGCTGCACATCAAGCCATGACTCTTTTACCTAGCAGCAAAATAAACTTCAGGCCATGTTTCCACATTCAAAATTGTGATTCCTATAATTGGACTAATAATTTTCTTTACTTGATGTACCTCTTGTGGTAGCGCTGGGTTATCAAGGAATGAGTATTCCCTAATATCAATGTGAGGCCCAAATTCTCGCTCTGGCAAATTCTTCTTCATTACATTGACCTGCAGTGGATAAGGTAAACCAGAATTGCCATTGTTATCAAACTGAGCCTCGTACAATGGGAAGGAAAGTCTGCAGACAACCAACTGATGAACCAGGAAAAAAAAAACTTTTTAGGCATCAAAAAAGAATTATTTGTCTAATTCTGCAGTCACTTCTTGGCAAGTAGTTGCAGTTAGAAGGTCATGAGGCACAATAAGAGGCAATGTGTCTAGTTTACATATTCCATTTTGGTCCGTTTTATCCTATGGTTTACACTTTCTTTGTAGGCATGTTTTGTGAGATGAAGAGTGAGTGGTGGAATTTCTGCTTAGCATACATATGCGCACATAAAAACTTATTCAAGAACAAAAAGTAAACTATCTAATTGTATACGAGCATTAAGCAATTAGTTTATTTTGCACGATGTTTACGAATAAATGGGTAGCAAGATAGTTACCCCATAATGTATAGCAAGAAGTGGTAAGACTAATAGGATATAAATATAATAGTTGGATCTCAACTATCACCTAGGTTTGGGGAGGCCTGCAGTTGTGGTATCAGAACCATGTGACCAAAAGGTCACGGGTTCAAATCTCACCGCCCCCATTTCTAAAGTGGAATATCTCTCCCTGCAATTGCATCCACACTTCAAGCCCAATGGGCATTCGTGTGAGAGGGCATGTTAGAGTATAAATCGATCTTGGGACTCCAACCATCACGTTAAGCTTTTGGGTGGTATGGGTGGGGGAGCCTGTGCACTAACCAATCTTCAAGCCTAATGGCCATTTGAGTGAGGGGCGTAATAGGATATAAATATACTAGTTGGACATCAACCATCACCTTAAGGATTTGGTTGAAATGGTTCATCTATCAAAGACCTTAAGGTATCGGGATGTCTATTCAACTTGCTACTTTCAAAATGGACAGAGAAATATTAAAATATTAACTGCTCACCCATCATAGCTACATTCTCGCCACAGTTATAAGACTACTACGAGTGGATTTCCGCAACTTCTTAATGACAACATTTAGGCAGTTTCTATGGGGTGAAAAGGGCTGACCAAAACCCCCCACGAATTTCAGCTATTCTTTTCCTTCAATAACTATCCTCATCTACAGGGAGAACAATTTGTTCCTATTAGCTTGAGCGTGTCTTGATTCTGTACTCCGTAAGTATATCCTTGTGTCAAGCTAAGCAAATTTGAAAACAGTGAAAAGCCCAAAACTTTTGACGATTTAATTCTGATGGTCAGTGTTCTGTGAATCTTACATGCAACCAAGGACAGGAATGTCTCACCATTCAATCATTAAGCATAAAGAAAATTGAAAGACGAACAAAGGCTTAAACAACTTTATGTTGTCCACACATTCCGCTACCTCAAATACATGATCCAGAGGGCATATAAAAGGTTGTCTTGTCACGGTTCCCTCCAGTATTCCAGGATGACCATACCAGAGCCGATCCAACCTGCACCATATTGGAGGCATGACCTATATAAATTCAATAAGAATGTAATAAGATATCTAAATTAAGTTGCAACTTTCCAAAGATTTTGAGAATGTGATCTTGTCTCACAAGTTAACTCTGCAAAACATACAAAATATTCATAGAGCTATTATATTTCAAGTGTTCAGCCACTTCAACTTTTACATAAGAAATTTAGACAAAGCAAAATACACTTAAAAGTTGGCAGTCTAACACTATTGAAGTCACTTCTCAAGCCCAATATGCACGTGAATCGTGTTAATTTATTTCTTCGTTTGTTTTTCTAGTTCTCAAGTGTTAATTATTTCTTTTACATATTTCACCAATCTTTAACAATATATAATCTGTAAATAATTTTAAAACATATTAAGGGACCAAGGGTGGTTAAACCAGTAGTAATCATAAACATTGTAAAACGTCATTTGTTGGGGTTGGCAGATTAGGAAATGTCCAAGCAAAATACCCAAAAAATGCATCAAAAAGAACATCTTTTGTTCTCACCAGAGTACGATTTAATAACGAAGCAATAGCAAGCGCCCCTCGTATCTGTTTAATCTGTATAGGAGCATTCAGTGCAACAATCAGATGACGTAGTACTTAACAGTATGTGAAAACATTACAGGATATTATGATTAATACCTGGTAATTAACAACAGCGAAGTGTGATTCAACATTATGCTCCCCATCCATCAGCAGGCTCTTTGGAACAGAAGACTTAAAAGACATGAAACCTCCTAAATAAGATATTAAAATCTCATTGATCAGGAAGATATGTGAGTTAAAAATGCTATTACTTCCATGGCTCCATCCCATCTTTATTGTCCCCATTTGACGACAGTGGTCAAACGGTGCCAACTTTGACTATTAGTTTCTCCAAACACATGCGGAGTTATAATGTAAAATTTTCTCAAGTTCGATTCATCAAAACTATTTTCACATCAGTTTATATCCAGTATACCAGTGGGTTTCTTCATTCCTGTCTGGTAACATATCGAATTGATCCTACCTGCTTTCCAGATCCGATGAGAACAATTATGTGGAACAACCCCCCAAATTTTGTCTCAACTCTTAGATATTCAGTAGAAAGACGCAGTACTACAGTTTACCATTTAGTACACCGAGATTATTGATAGACAATTACAATTAATTTTTCAACATAACAAAATAAAGGCTAACCACATGTAATATACTGTAACCTACACATGCAAGAGGAAGCAGACATGCCATGGGTATTTAGTGAACTTTTAGAGAACCAAGGGAAAACACGCAATCTACAAGGGGCGATTAAAGAGGAATAAATAATAAATTATATAAAGCAGTAGCAAAGTACCCGGAGAATTATAGTACTCTGGTGAATCATGAAACATCCTGCCTTCCCGCAATCGATGCCGCTTGCCCTCAGTACCGGCATACTGGAATGTGGTATGTACTGCATATGGTTCCAGTTTAAATTGCTCATGCATGGCCTGCAATGAAGTTTACCAATTTAAGAGATTATCCCGAAAAGAAAGTAAGAAAGACAACTAAATCAACTACCAACAAGCAGTCCCCAGCAGAAAAGGCGCTTAGTACTTTTATCTCTGGTTTACATACTCAAAGGATATATAGCAGACCGTATGTCACAACAAAACCTAGTGGTAGATTGCATTTTCATTTTGGTTTGTCCATAGGCCACTTCCAAAACTTAGGATAGTTGATAAATCACCTTTGCTCAATATAACAAAATTAAAAGGGCTCAAAATGGGAGAACTGACATTTAAATTAAAAAAAAAAAAAAAAAAAAAAAGATGGACACATCAGATATTTCAAAGTTCTCAAAAATGAGCCAAAATTGAACATGTCAATCTTTTAAGGACAAAGGGAGTAAATAAGCTCAAGGCCAAAGAGAAGGGTCTCTAAAAAAAGGGATAAATAGACAATGACAACAACATTACCCAATGCCTCAAATGCTCTTGACTCTCAAGGAAGGAAGGAGGTCGGATGTTACTTTAATGCTCCTCCACAACAAAAGATTCTTATTAGATCTTGCAAAAGATCATCCGGGTTGGTTACGGCCGTGCGGGTTAGGTCAGTTTGGGACATTTTGCGTGTCTTAGCATTCAAGTCGGGTCAGGCCATTTTGGATTTGGGTTGTTTAGGGGTTCTATTATTGGTTCATTTAGGGAAAATAATTAGTTTGAGGCCACTGATGTTGGGGTCTGAATCAAATAGAATTTGAGTTCACTTATTCAAGTACGAGTCATGTAAAATTTGTCCAGTCTAATCCTCATTCAGAATTATGAATGGTATCATACATTGGCCGAAAGCAAAGTATCAGCCAATACGTTAAGATATTTTGCTTATCACCTCGACATTCTCCAATATGTAAAGGAGCTATTCAAAAAAAGCTGATACTAGTACACCGTGGCCATATTAACCTATACATGACCGACACTAGGTCCATATTTTACCTATACGGTTATTCTTGGGCTGACATATAACAAGCACAACCAGTATTAGACCAATCTGCAAACAAAAGCAATATGAGTAAATGGTACCACCGCGTCACAGTATGCTATTGGGTTGACTTTTGAAGCGGACATAACTGGTACTGCAACTTGTTATTTTGAAGTTATGGTATGAATTATTGGCAATGTTCTAGCACGAAAGGGTCAGCCAAAAAATAACATTCCCGACTTACATTGAACCTGCTTTGACAGTACATGTAATTTAGTTGCTACTAATAGAGTAATAGACATTAACGTAATATAGCTGCTACTAATAGACCATAACTACTAGTGCACTGTTGTTTTACAATAAAGCTGTTAAATAGATTCTAATAACACAGCCCCTAACAAGATGGGAGTAGAAAGATTAGTGCGTGGAAAGTCCGTTTTCAGCACTTGATATCTCAGTGTCTGAGCTAAGCAAAACAATAAATAGAAGTAGTCAGGACACAGCATAATTCAAGATCCCTTCCGGACCAGAAGCTTTTCCCGACCCACATTAAAGAATCACTTAAAGCTCCACTGTCGGGGCTTCTTCCTTCAAAAGGATATATCCTAGTTAGGAACCAATAAACAATCTTTACGTAAGCCTGCGATTATGCTTATTAACCCTGACTTAATATTTACAGTTGCAGTGGTCATAACCGCTAACAATTTACATATGCTTCAAGAATCTTTACTATATTGAACATCCCCTAATCATATTTAATAGGCACAAAAAAACGTCCTATTTCACAAAAAATGGAATATAAATAAAATATACCTGAACAAAATATGTATGTCCATTACAGAATATGCTGGCAGGAAGGAAACCCAGCTTGAGATTTCCATCATAAGCGTATAGAAGACCGTTTTCGCCATCAACAGAGGGCCCTAGTTGTCTTCGAATAAGATCATTGAAACCATTCTGATCCCATATCTTGTCATCAGCTAGAAGCATCTCTTTCCATTCTTTTGCCAATTTCTTTGAGGAAATTGTTGGCCTCCAATGAAATATTCCCACGTTGAGTGCACCGGTAACTGCAGGACATTACCATTAGTGAGTACATGTTGGAAATATATCATTAAATATACTTCTAATCAACTATGTATCAGTGTACTTCGTATGTTTGAAACTATCCAGTACTTTAGGTCATCAACAATGGTAGAAGCTCGTTCATAACTCCTACCATTGCCCATCTTTACTAGGACCCATAATACACAATGTTGATGGGAGGGAAATTTGTCCACCTGAAGATCACACCTCAACGAACATAAATTGGTTGAAGCGGACAAATATACCCTTCTGATTCAACTAGGCCAACTATCATTGTTGAGAAAAATGAGATAGCTACTTCTTGATGAAGAAACGGTTTTTTCTTAAGACGTGAACAGTAATAGGCATTCCTTTGTGAGAAACTCTTTAATAAAGACCAATTGAATAAAAAAGCTACCATTGTAAATGTTGTAGTCCCTTACATTGCTTAGAAACAGATAAACATGTGATGCCATTTAGTATGATTGTAAATATAAGGTAACAAACACAAAAACAAGAACAAGATTATGGCAATGCCTCAAGAGCTCCCTCAAATCGTGGGATAAGGGCGATTAATTGTACACAATCTTGCACACAAAAGCTAAAAATTGCATTGAAAATTGCATCGGATGACCGATACTAGTTGCTAGTGATTCTTTGTATGATATAAGATCAGAGCTACCTAAGTTACAGGGCTTATACGCGACTCGTCTCATTCCTGACTCTCGGTTCATTATTACTCAGAGTATGCTACCATGCCAAACGCAAGATCATAACTGAAACCTTGACCAGTGCTGGCAGTCTCATGGTGAGATCCAATTTCAACTATCACAATTTGTACTCCCTCTCATTCATTGGAATCATACCATTAATTGATTGTATGATTCCAATGAATGGGAGGGAGTACTTTACAATGATCAGGATGACAATACCAACAGCAGTGCTTCATTTTTATTCACATACTTGAGCTTGTATCAGGGTTCCGTAATTCAAAACTCTTTATCTTTTTGTGAGATTGTTGTGAGCCACACAATCTTTTTTAATCAGTCTTGTGCCGAAAAGTTATCTAGAAGATTGTGATTCCTACTTGTATCGTTATTGCAGCTTTATTTTGTAGTTTGTCACTATCAAGTACACAGTAAAAATCAACCTTTCTACTGGCTCACCTTGTTGCCACACATCTAGGCGGTCATCAACGACTGTTGGCACAACTTGATCAGTTGAAGTCAAAATATCCGCTTCAGGAAAACGACCAAAATATGGGAGAGGGTTCTGTTACATGAACATGTAAAGGTTACTCAAGCAAGACATGTTAATATATGAGTCTAAGATAAGAATGCAATGGTGCATTCTGAAAAAGGGTGGGATACGCAAACAATTGACAAAAAAAATACCAATGCATTTTAACAAGTAGGGTCACTAGTGAGAGAAATTTGAGGATGCACTTTACCACTAACTCATAACAACAGCAGTCAACTAAGACGAAACATTTAGGCGGAGGACATTATTCATCATGCCAACCACCACTAACAAGCATACTGTAGGTGAGACATAAATGCTCACAGCAAAAAGGATTGTATCACCAACAATTTTATGGCCAATGATGTATAACCCCAAGCATAAATTTGACTGTAGAAGTGTAAATAAGTTTGGGCTGAGTACCTTCAACCAAACCATGTCTGTGTCACACATTAGTACTTCGTATCCAAATGGGAGGATTGAGTCAATTAAAATAGCCTTCTCCCTTCCCATTTTATGAAAAGCAGGTGTTCCCCACCCTACATCTACAGTGCTCATATGGCTTCCCATATCAAAAACTGGAACACCCTTCCAATACAATGCTTCCAGCAGTTTAGTATCCATTGCACCTGCAGTAACAGGTCCAAAAGTTGCACATGTCACATATTATATTTCTCCGTATATGCCTATGGCACCAACTTTGATTGTCAGAAAAAGACCGCCAAGGGTTTTTAAATGGTAAGATTTCTGAATTAAGTTATATCGACAAGATAATAAGTCGTATATGGCAATCAAGAATATATTCTTCATCGCATAAACTAGACGTAGGAAAAACTCACCAACTAACAAATTTGACAAACCCATATTAGTCAAGTGTCTAACCCAGTTAAGGACAAAATCCATAAATGCGTAATTTCCAAAGGTCACTATAACAATATTATCTTTCACACACTCCTCCACCAACTTCTTAGTCAAGCGAAAGGTCTTCAAAGGCGGCATTTTCTTAGTCTTTGGAGATTCCCAAATAGGCTTTAAAACCAAGTCTGGAGACTTATTTAGTGGCACAGAATATGTGTCTGGAGTCATTGATGGAGAAGATCTTGGCGCTTGCAAAATCGAACCCTCTCCTGAAACACCATGTAAAGAATATATGACAGTTATATACTGCAATAATTATTTTCTTCCTTCAACAACTAAATATTCACTTTGTTGGTTCATCAAAAATTGGAGGCTAGAAGATCAGTTCGAAAGTGCAGAGAAACAAACACTTGTTCACCATCACATGCATGTTTCTCTCATTTTCTCAACTATAGGTAATGCACCATTGCACATTTGCACTTAGTGTATTAACCATAACTCTTTTTATGATCCTAACAAATAATGTCAGCATACATGAATTGTGAGTTTCTGGCGTGCAGTCAGTATACCTCCTGAATAAACTATAAACCAATGTCCCGCATACATTCAATTTCGATGGCAAGCTGTGAAACCACAAAGATTGACATTTCGTTGACAAACCAACAGGAGAGGTAGCAATTCCAAATCCCCCTAATATCACTCTGTGACACAAATTTAGCTTGAGACCGTCCCATAGTAATAGATAGTCCCACATGTGAAGGGATGAGTCATCGAGTTTAATATCTACATTTAAAAATTTAATGGCTTGTTTGGGTTGGGAGATTTGGAGGGAAAGAGAGGGGAGGGGTACAAAATCCCTTGTTTTGTGCGAGTAGGGTTGGAGGGGAGCAAAATAGAGGAATCCATTTTCTCTCCTCCAATCCGAACCATAACCCCTCTAATATGGAAAAGATTTGGAGGCGAACTCTCTTTCTCCCTTGCTCCATCCCCGGTTCCCTCCCCTTACCTTCTATTTTTGTATCCAAACACATCATACCTGTGATCATCTCGCATAAAAATACTGTCTAATGCAAGGTCAACTACCCGAATCCGGCTTAAATAGCAACATCTCTCACAATGACTAAACATCAACACTTTCTCCCCCCAAAAGTCGAAAACTTTGACTCATAATTCATTACTTTCTAATCTCTGAACCAACTTCACTTATGAACTAATCTACAAAAAACCATTAACCTTAAATCAACACATTGATAATTTGATACAACATCACCCTATTGTCTATGCACATTTATAGAAAGAAAGACTAGAAATTCTTATTTAAGACGGTTGTAAGCGTGAAACAATACAAAGCGAATAATGGGAGTTACCTGAATTAGAAGAGGAGGAAAGGTAAATGGAAGCATAAGGGGAGTTTTCAGAGTTGAGAGCAGTGAAAACATAAAGTGATGACAAAATAACACCAATAATTACAGCACCATATATTGTTAGAAACAATGGTTTCTGTTTAGTCACTTCATCACATGGATTTCTCCATCCCATTTTGTTATCAAGATTCTTATTGTTCTTCTCACAGATTCATAGTGTGATTAATAATAGATTGCCCTCTGATTTGAACACCATGACGATGAGAATTTTTTAAAAGTCAATGTTTTCTTCCAATTGTTTTTTTTTTTTTTTTTTCCTTGTTGAGCTTTTTTTTATTAGAAGTTCAATTTGTGTTGAAGGAGGGAGTCAACTTCTAAAAATGGCAAATAAATCTCAACTCATCTCACATGAGCAAAAGCAATATGAAGTGAACTATCTCAAAATAATACGGCGTCACCGGGTGGCATCCAATTTCGACTTCACCTTCTCACATGCATCATTTATTATTGGGGTCCCCACTTATTTTATGAGATTTATCCATTATTTTGGAGTCCACATTTATTGCTTGTGAGAGGGTGACGTTGAGATTGGGCGCCACCGGGGGGCGCTAACTCATTTTCCGTCTCAAATCCGTGTAAATTGTTCGGATGTGACTATCTTACATAATTGCTAAATTTCGAGCTCTAATTCGCTTAATCCCGCACATTTTGCCATGTTATTCCAAGTATACCCTTCTTATTTTTTTACCCAACCAAAACATAAACAACAGAGAGAAACACGAGAGATTGAAAACCTCCAAAATTGCTAAATCGTCTGCAATCACCCGACCCCCTCTCTCCATCGGCGCCCTGCCTCACCACACTCTCATCCTCGCGCGGAGCAGTCCTCCTTGCACTACCAATTGACGCCACCATCTTCCCAGCGCTGCTGACCACCCCTCTACTAGCAATCGATGTCGCCACCCCCATTTATTTGTTCTTCGTCCCCCCTGAACTTTTCTTCTTTCTCCTTGTGCTTGATTAGCAATTGTAAGGCTTTGGATTGAGGTTATTTGGGAAGTTCGTTGGTGGTGGGACGAGTCACAATAATTACCCAAAATTTCAGTCAATGGTATCATTGACCGTCATTTTCACACATAGTAAGAAATGAAAATGACGGTCAAGAGTATGCAGAAATGTGCAGGAAGTGTTAGTGTCTCCTTTGATGCCATGTTTACAATCCAGCAATGTTGAAGCCTTGATGTATTTCTTGCAAATGTCGTGATTAGGCTTGAGTCTTAATGGCTTTACTTTTTTTTGTTTTTTTTTACGACGAGGGGTTTAATCCGGGCACATGCAATACCCTGCAAATCACGTGTGTCAAGTAAGACATCTCTTAGGATGACAGGTAACCGCAGCACTCCCGTGTAGGAAGTCGAACCCGGGACCTCTTAATTCGTTGCCAATTTACAACGCTTTGAGGCACTCCCGCACTCCACTACACCCAAGTCACTTTGGTTAATGGCGTTACTTTCGTGAGCATTAGTATTCAAATACTCCCTCCGACCCAGACCAAAGGTAACAGTTACCTAAAATGGACGAACCACACCAAAGGTAACATACTATAAATGGCATATTTTTGGACAATATAATCCTTATACCCTCCTCATATTTACACAAATGCCATCACGCGCCCCCACCCACTAACTCCTTATTTAACTCACCTAAACCCATTTAATAATACCCACTACCCATGTGGCCCACTCACCAATCTTTCCATCTTTGCCCCTCCTTTTTACCTCTTTTCTTAAATAACCCATTTTTCACCATGTTACCTTTCGTCTGGGTCGGAGGGAGTACGATTCTGCAACTGACACTAAAGTCGGTAACTATTGATGAGTCTGTTGTCCGAAATGTTGTTGCCCTCGTCTGGTTATGCTTTTTGTAGCTTTTTATAGTTCTAACAATATAATAGGAGCATATGGCATGTAATGCTACAATGTTTTCAATTCTTATACTCGTCATCATTTCCCAATCAATTTTTCCATTCATCGTTCACAGTTACATATTCACAACATTCACAATAGAGAAACCAACACATTTAGTTTATCCGAATAATATGTAGTACTAGTAGTAATTAACACTAACAAAACTGCATTGTTAGAAGTGTAAAAAGCTACAAAAAAACATAGCTGACAAATTTCAACGAGGAAACTATTAGTGTAAATATGTAAATATTTACCATATATTATTTAGCCTTGTATATAGGGATTTTATATACTGTATCTTGTAATTAGGTAACCGTATCTTTGTAACCATCCTATATATATGCAATCTAAGGAATCACCCTAATCAGGGGATTACACATTAACATGGTATCGAGCTAGGTTTCGACTTTAGCCCTAATTTTCTTCTTCTGCCTCGGCAATCTCTGTTGTCTTCCCCAATTTTTTTTTTTCTTTTCGATCCTCACATATTCAACATCTCTCCATTTCGATGGGAGACAAACTCGATCCACCGCCACATCCCAAACCTCAATTGCATCCCGTCTTCACCGTGTCTAACATTCAAAATAAGATACGGATACTCGATGGAACAAAGGTCACTTACGCGTCGTGGGTTCGCCTATTTACGCTTCATGCCAAAGGATATAAAGTCCTCTCGCATATTGACGGTACCAAGCCCCCCAATGCTGATGCCGCCAATTATGACGAGTGGTGTGAAATCGACGCTCACGTTCTACAATGGATTTACGGGACGTTGAGTGACGACCTTCTCCCTCGGGTGCTTGCTGATGAGTCGACGGCGTATGAGGCTTGGAAGCGTGTTGAGAACATCTTTCTCAACAATAAAGGAGCGCGTCTCGCTGCCTTGGAACACGAGTTTACCAATCTTAAACTCGCGAATTTGCCCTCTCTCGACGCCTACTGCCAGCGTTTACGCGACATCGCTGGCCAAATGAAGGACGTTGGTGCTGCCGTTGATGATAATCGCCTCGTCCTTCAGTTAGTCCGTGGCCTCCCATCATCTTATGACACCGTCGCGGCTTATATCAATCAGACTCTCCCGAATTTCGAGACGGCTAGGAGTATGCTTGAGTTAGAATTACATCGACAGTCTGCTCGCGACGAACCACCTGAAGCTCTCGTCGCCTCTCAACCTCAGTCAATAGATTCGTCGAATTGGACTGAGAAGCCCAAGTCAGCCACCACTCAACCTCGTTCTTCTTCTTCTTATCGAGGTAACAATTATAATCCGCAATTTAATAACAATTCTAATAATAATCGTCGTCGTGATTATCGTGGCGGCAACAACAAGCCACGGTCTGATTACCAACAGGCTGCCTCTTCTTCATCCGTGGCTCCTCCTGCTGCGAACTGGCCTATGGCTAGCCCGTGGCCTTACCCATGGACTCCTCCCCCATGCCCGTACCCTACATTTCCCGGGTGGGTCCAGCCCTGGTCACAGTGGGGCCCTCGGCCCAATTATAGACAGCATGCCTCTCGTCCACAGGGTCAGGCGTATGTTGCTGAAACCGACACTCCTCAACTCACCGACATCGGTCAGGCCCTCCAAGCTATGAATTTGCAACCTCCTGTTGACGGGCCTTGGTTTATGGACACTGGTGCGTCATCTCATTTAACTTCCGATGCAGGTACGTTGATCTCTCCTTCTAATGCGCATCAAATTCGTTCTATTTTAGTTGGTAATGGCCATAGCATTCCGGTTCGGGGATCGGGTACCTCTACTTTAAATGCTAAAGACCGCACCCTTTTTCTAACCAATGTACTGTATACCCCAAATATCATTAAAAATCTCATTTCAGTACGCCAATTCACCAAAGATAACAATGTCTCGGTTGAGTTTGACCCGTTTGGTTTTTCTGTGAAGGACCTTCAGAATGGGACTACGATCCTGAGGAGTGACAGTACTGGCGAGCTTTACCCCGTGTCCACTAAGTCAAACACGTTTTCCCCTCCATCCACTTCAGGTCACGGTTTAGTCACTCTCTCCACCGATGTCTGGCACAGTCGTCTCGGTCATCCGGGACCTACTATTCTTCAACACCTTCGAAGTCGGTCCTCTATCAATTGCAATAAAGTGTCGTGTTCTTCCTTATGTCATTCTTGTCAGATTAGCAAACATAAACGTTTACCTTTTCATGATTCAAACTCTGTTACGTTTGCTCCTTTTGATATTATTCATGCTGATTTGTGGACTAGCCCTGTTTTGAGTAAAAGTTGTTACAAGTATTATCTCATTCTCATTGATAATTTTACACAGTTTGTTTGGGTTTATCCTCTCACCGCTAAATCTGAGGTCTATGCTAAATTTACTCAATTCACCACCTATGTTCGTACTCAATTTCAATGTCATATAAAATGTTTCCAATGCGACTTAGGACGTGAATTTGATAATAGTTCGTTTAAGTCTCATGCTCTCAAAACCGGCCTCACCTTCCGTTTCTCTTGCCCTCAAACTTCACCACAAAACGGGAAAGCCGAACGAATGATTCGCCGAATTAATGAAATTGTGCTTGCTCTCTTATACCACGCATCCGTCCCACCCACTTACTGGGTCGATGCTCTTCACGCCGCCACTCACCTACATAATATCCTTCCCACAAAAACTCTTCAATATCGCTCACCCACTTCCGCCCTCTTTCTCAAAGAACCCTCCTATGATCATCTCCGTGTCTTTGGTTGCGCTTGTTATCCAAATCTCTCCTCCAAAAGACCACATAAACTTGCTCCCCGCTCTACTCGCTGCGTTTTCCTCGGGTATCCCCCACAACATCGAGGATACCGTTGTCTTGACTTAACCACGGGTAAAATTTACATCTCCAGGCATGTCACTTTTGATGAGACCGTTTTCCCATTTTCGGAATGCTCACAGAGAACCCCAACAACCTACTCCTTCCTTGACGACCCCATAAACCCACTCCTTTTTGCCCATGTTCGCCAACCCGACCCGACCCACAACACACCCGGACCCACCCAGCAGCCACCCATCCCAGACCCTGACCCACCTTCCCCACCTTCCCCGAACACTGACCCAGCCAGTCCCACTGCCAACCCACCTCAAATCAACCAACCCAACACCCCTTCGACACCACTCAATTCCCCTTCGATGACTGATCTCGGGGTTCTCAATCATTTTTTGGGCATTACAGTCACTCGAACTAGTAAGGGATTGTTTCTCTCCCAAAGCAAATATGCTGAAGATATTCTTGCTCGTGCCTCCATGTCGAGTTGTAACCCAACTGCGACGCCTGTTGATGTTGGTTCGAAATTAAGTGCCACGGCTGGTCCCTTGATTTCGGATCCCTCGCTATACCGTAGTCTGGCTGGGGCACTACAGTATTTGACTATAACTCGGCCCGATATCGCTTATGCAGTTCAGCAAGTGTGCCTCTTCATGCATGCCCCACGTGAACCGCATTTACATTTCTTAAAACGGCTGCTTCGTTATGTTAAAGGTACTCTTGCTTATGGTCTTGTTGTTAATAAGTCTTCCTCACTTACTATAACTGCTTATTCGGATGCCGATTGGGGTGGATGCCCGGACTCTCGTCGATCCACCTCGGGATATTGTGTGTTTCTTGGCAATAATCTTGTTTCCTGGTCCGCTAAACGCCAACCCACAATTTCCCGCTCCATTGCTGAGGCCGAATACAGAGGGGTTGCTAATGCTGTAGCTGAGACAAGTTGGTTGCGCAATCTTTTATTTGAGCTTCAGGTACCTATTACTCGCGCCACCTTGGTCTATTGTGACAATATTTCCGTTGTTTACCTTGCTGGCAATCCCGTTCAACACCAACGCACCAAACACATTGAGTTGGATATTCATTTTGTGCGTGAAAAGGTGCAAGTTGGCTCTGTTCGTGTACTTCATGTTCCTTCGGAATACCAATATGCTGATATTTTCACTAAAGGACTACCTCGCTTCCTGTTTAATCGGTTCAGATCCAGCTTGAGCGTTCGGTCTCCTCCCGCTCCAACTGCGGGGGCGTATTAGTGTAAATATGTAAATATTTACCATATATTATTTAGCCTTGTATATAGGGATTTTCTATACTGTATCTTGTAATTAGGTAACCGTATCTTTGTAACCATCCTATATATATGCAATCTAAGGAATCACCCTAATCAGGGGATTACACATTAACAGAAACAATGTACAAGACTTACAGAACCGAACAAGACAAATTTCAATATGTAGCAGATGATATGGTACGTGATGGTCTGATGGAGACGCATCTTCAAACCGCGACCTTTGAGATCGATAAGATGTTATTCTTGACTCAATTTCCTTAAACTCGGGTTGTCTACTCTTATCAGCATGATATCTCCATAGCGGCTGCATGGGTGGTAACAGAGACCCATTTCCAAAATGCACTTATTAAAATGCATTAACAAACACGTTGTAAAGTGTATATAACGCCCGAATTAAAGAAACATAATGGACTGAACATACCCATATAAAGTGTTCGAATGAATTCAATGAAAGGATGGAAATTATTTGTTTCGAGCCATGTGATATTGCACTTCTTCGGATCAATGGTAAGCATGTTAGGCTCTGAGTCGATGACAAATGGGTGAAAATTGCATCATAACTGTAACACCCCCATCTATCAAAGTGTCTTACCAAGGCCTACCTTAGAAAATGGAATTGTTACCCTCTCGGACCTCGGTTGCCCGAGGTAGTACATATCAAGTAGACCATAATGAAACAATTATTAAGATAGTTAAAGTTTAGTCGATTACATAAACCAAACCAAAGAAATACAATTGTAAAACCAAAGTATAATAATATCTAAGACTCGGTGGAAGCTATGAAACTAATATACATCGTCTGTGTCTCGTCCAATCCCGCATGCAAGCTCAACATCATCACCTGCTAGACTCACGACTCAGTATTCCCTAATGGATCGCCACAATTTTGACAACAATTGAAGGGGTCAGTATGATTACACAAACAACAACAACAACAACAACAACAACAACAACAACAACAACAACAACAACAACAACAACAACAACAACAACAACAACAACAACAACAACAACAACAACAACAACAACAACAACAACAACAACAACAACAACAACAACAACAACAACAATCATAAGAATAAGCAACACAAGGTAACACAACAATATCCACCACCTCCAAACTCCCAGATCCACAAATGACTCTCATAGCAACAAGTAGCCCTACCAGGTTACCCATCGCAACAGGTACCCAAACATCCAGTGGTAGACCGCGGCCTTGCCACCAAAAGCCAGCTCATCGCAATGAGCGAACCCAAATCATTAATGTGCATATCCCCTTGTGACGGAAGCCACAAGGGGCGAACATGGGGGTGAAGCCATCTCCCGACATGGCTCACAATATCCAACCAACACCTCCATCAATCACAAATACGATATCATAATAATCACAAATAATCAACCACAATATCATTCAATACAACAACGATATAATCATACTGTGTAGGGAAACCCTATCTTTTCGCAATCCAAGCACACACAAGTAATCTCAATAGCAATCCTCCATGAAACCGTTACCTAAAAATAATAATCACATACAATTACTACTACCCCTCAATAATCAATCTAGTAGACAGTTACCAATTCCCCCAAATCCCCCAAAATAAAGGTTAGGTCTAGTATAAACATAAGAATAAAGATTGAGTCTTGCTTACAACAACGATTGACACGACGTAGGTGAAATCCGACAACAAAGCTAGATCCTTGCTAGGTTGATGATTAGAGTGATTAGGGAGAATTTATAGAAATTTTTTAGGGTTATAAATAATTAACGAAAACTGATTATGTGATTATATAGCTCCCAAACCATTCTAATCAAACCGCGCAAAACACGATCCCAGACCGGGCACTCAGCCGAGTACCCAGCACACTCGGCCGAGTACGCAATACTCGACCGAGTGCCTCACTGATTCGGTCGTGTGACTCCTAGGCAGAAGTCTGATTAAACGCAAGTCTACTTTACTCGGTCGAGTATAGCTCACTCGACCGAGTACCCAGCTATCATAATATGTAGTATTTGTGATACTCCGTATTTTAGTTGGAGTACTCGGTCGAGTGTGTGTTACTCGGCCGAGTGCGCTTGACCGAGTAAACCGGTTCAACGAGTTAGACGGTTTATTTTATGTTTTGGCCAAAGGGTTTTTGTTTGTAACAGTTAAGCCTTTTCTAAAATCATTTTAACATCTCTAAAACTATTTCTAAACCTATAGAGAGAGATAGGAAGAGGAATTGTCGAGCCTTTCATTTGATTGAAGATTTCTCACCGATTTCAACCTAATTCGATTTCCCTGTTTGTAAGTCGATCTCATTCAATTGTTTAAACTGTTTTAACATCGTCTTCTTCGAAAAGTTTGAGAAGAGAGTCCTGTTTATTTGAATTCTAGTTTATTCATATCAAATCTCGTAGTCTAATTCCTTATGGTTTGTCCTAGGTGATTTATTTATGAACATGTCGCTGAAAAGTCCGCGAATCTGTTTTGGTTGTGGAAAATGATTTGAAACCCTAATTTATATATCGATTCAGTTTTGGAGCTTGTTCATAAATCATATTTGTAGAGTCTAGATGACAATAGGATTTGGAATTTCTGAAAAATAATGATTTAAACTCGTTTTATGAATCAATACTTTTTATGCGACGGATTCTGTCATCTTTTTGAAATCAGTCTGAAAACCCTTGATAAGTTTGGAATTTGAGAAACCTTCGTTAGATATAATTTGTAGGTAAGACTCATGGGTTCCAATACAATTGGCCTTGCATCAATTAGATTTTTCTGGAATTAGTTATGCATTTTATACCGAGTCTGTCATGTGCTAGAAAATCAGGAAAAGTCGTGTTTGTTCTTTAAGTTGATATTCCTATTAACTTATGATGAGTCTAGGTTATGTGCATGATGAATTGATTGAGTAGGTGGTAATTATACATAATTATGCTATGTAGGTGATGGATATATGAAGGATCATGATTGATTGCTTGTGTGTGCTTGGATTACGAAAAGGTAGGGTTTCTCTTACTCAGTACTGTTAATTGATTGAGATTGTATATGTTCATAATTGTTGTTATCTGCTGATCATCGGAGGATGGGTGTTGTGGATACGGTGTTGGTGTGGTTGTGTTGTGACGGTTGTGGTGTGGTGATAGCTGTGTTGCTGTGTGTGTGTGTGTGTGATTGTGGTGGAGTCACTTGCGAGAGTGGCTTCACACCCTAGGTCACCCTCCGTGGAACCCGTCACGGGAGGGGATGTGCACATTAAGGGACATGGATTGTTAGTCGCTCGTTTATGAGCTGGACTAGGTGGGGATGGGATGCGGTCACCCACTGGCGGCGAGGATTACCTGTTGCGATGGGTAATCTGGCAGGGCTACACACTTCGGTGCGTAGTCGGTTACTGTGTGAGATCGGGAGACCGGGGATGGAGGATGATCAGCCGGTTGCATTGTTTGTTTGTCTTATATTGATTGAACGGCACTGACCCCGTTGTTGTTGTTTTGTAAAACCTGCGGTGATCCATTTGGAGATGGTGAGCATACTTGACAGGTATTACTTTTAGTGAGCTTGGGCGGTCATGGGGAAATCGTCACCACCAGTTGTAGTATCACAGTTACGAGTCTTAGTTATGATTTTGTAGTTGTTACCAGTTGAATTCATTTTATCGGTTTTGGTTTTGGTTTTGGTTGTTGTAAACATTAATACTTTACAGTACTTCTAATAAATGTGTTTAGGACGGACGCTTTTGATATATACTAACTTCGGGCAACCGAGATGGTAACAGTCTCTCATGCTAAGGTAGTCCTTTGTAAGGTACTTTGGTATGAGGGGGTGTTACAAAGTGGTATCAGAGCCGAAGATTCTGGCACTTAAAACTAATCAACCCAATGAACTTAGGGAGTCTAAATAAAATGAACCCGGGGAGAGTTGTTCGGAGCTACCGCAAAGACTTGGGAGACGTCCCGAAGTCGCATTAAGGCCCTTACGATCCCAAGCCGGTCACATGGGGGGAACCATTGTGTGTTGAGTCATGTGTGTGAAGTACTTGTGGCATGAGTATTGTGCATGGTTGAATAAATGACGAAGGCAGTGGAACGTGATAGTTGTTGAAAGATGTATCGAAAATTTGTTGAAGTTAAACTTTGAGCATGAAATATGATTGACATGTTAAGTGTTTATCACGTGGCTTTCAAAAGGGTAGTGGTACATGACGTATGAGCATGATGCTGTTAATGTTTGTTTGTTGATAGTAGCATGTGATTAAGGTCATGCATCTATATATATGAGTGTCATGTTTAATTTTCATGTGGGTATGATAAAAGTTCAGCTATATACTGGTTTCTTGAAGTATTGAGTTGTTTTTGTTGCCTTATGCATGTTCAAATTGTTTTTGGTTTAGAAAATTCGATTTGTATGAAGATTAATTATGGAAGAGTTGTCTTAAAACTATCATAAGTCGATTTATATAAATGATATTACTATAATTCCAATTGGAGGTGATAGCTTGTCCTCTTACGATTCTAACGATAGGTCACACGCCCAAAATGACCAAGTAACGAGTGAGATATGACTGTTTTACGAAAATTGGACGTTGCTGAGAACTGTGCCTATACTCGACCGAGTAGTCCCTACTCGGCCGAGTATCTTTTATACTCAACCGATTAACCCATATTCGGCCGAGTAATCTTTCTGTGATAATCTAGTTCAGCTTCTGGAGTCGTGAACTCGACCGAGTAGTCTCACTACTCGACCGAGTGTCCTGTACTCGGTAGAGTACGTCATGTACTCGACCGAATTTGTTTTACGTGACCGAATCTTATGACCAATTGTAATACGTGGTGTTAAGTTTGTTACTTTGTGTTTGATAAATGCTTGGTTAAGTACCTGGGGAAGACAAGTACAATAGCATAAAGGATTACAAAGAATAAAGCTTGAAAGATGATTTATTTCTCAGATTATGCCTCTTAATTATTTCGGCTGCTAATTTATACGTGATTAAGATATGTTATCTAAAATTTTTATATGTGTTAGTCTCGTGTGTTAGCTTTCATTTGCTGCTGGTTTCATGCCTATACGAGTTACGGATTAAGAAAAACAAATAATTTATTTGAGTGATTCCAACTCAAAAATTTCGACAAACCAAATTGTAAAATTTACCAATTGATATGTGTACATGATTTTTTATATGTGTACATGATTTTTGAGTGATTCCAACTCTCCTAATTAGTAGACTCGTAGAAGTTTCCAAATTGATAAACCTCTCCTGATATGGATGTGTCATTAATGAATTATGATTTTTGCAAGTTGATCTTGAAATGCGACAAATTGCTGATAACAATATGTTTTGACCTGACGGTTTGGGAAAATCGTTATAAAGTGATTATTTGTGCATTGGACCTAATTTCAACTCTCCCTATTCCGTGACTCTCTGTATTTGCTAAAAAGTCTAAAAACTCATGTATTCGTTAAGTTGTTATTTATTGGTGATTCTGGAAGTTATCGCATGCTTTATAGTGCCTGTGAATGTGTGTCTGATGACAAGTTTCTAATAAAGGTTATACTATGAATTTCGAAGTCTAAGTTTCTATGTTTTGGCAACATGTTTATGTGACATTATAAGTAGCTTAACCTATAAGCCTATGTGGAATAAGTGATGACATTGAAAGATTGTGAGTGTCGTGTCTTATATGCCACTTATTACATAATGATGTCTGCAAATAGCATGAACATGAATGATAGCTAGGTTGATTAAGTGGATTGATTGTTGCACATATTATAGATAGTAACAAGTGTGATTACGTGCATGTAAATTGTGGTTACCTAAGCTAACGAGTCTCGTTGAGTCAAATATGTTATATGGTTGATTATTATATTACCGGCATGAATATGGGATAAAACACAATAGGTGTTGAATGAATCGTTGTAGAATGAGGTAATCCGTATAATAGTCCATGAATAATGTACGATGAGTTAATGGTGGTAGTAATTATCATGTAAATTGGAGTAGTCATACAAATAAGAAGTTGATATGTTGAAACGGAAGTATTAAGTAATTTATTTGTATAAGATTAGTCTAGCATGTCTAGTGATATGACAATATATGGTTGACGGTGCAAATAGATGGCTTATGTGATAACGTGAGCAGCTGAATGATAGTTAATTTATGGTAATATATTTGTGTTGAAGTGTGTATTTTTATTTATTTATTTTGTGATCCACATGAGTTGACATAGAACATGTTATTAATCACGATGCAAATGATGATTGTCTTAGTATGTACTATGCTTGTAAACAAGTGTATAGTAATAATTCGAACAAGTGTGGGTACCGAGTTTGAGCATGATGTAGAATTACGGGTTATACATGTGTAATTGATTCATGTGCATATTTTTAATTTATTTGCCAAGTAGTACTAATGTGGATACAAATTTGTGCGTAATAGCGAGAATTAGCAACTTATATTATGTATGTATAACTTAATGGAAGTAATAAGCATGAGTAACGATAAGATGGCTTTTGTTGTTTACATCTCTGGTGCATTCTTCATAATTGCGATGAAATTGGTAACTCTGTCGGAAAGCATGATTGGTAACATAATAAGTCAAACGTGTTCGGTTATTTGAACTAGTATAACATTGACATGTAATTAAAGGTTGTGTTATTACATTTGTTTATTGTTCGAGTATATGTGCATAAATAGTGAATTGGTCTCGTCCTTTTGGTATTAGTTGGCTAAGTGAGTTTTGGCTTGCATTAGGGCTTCACGAGTTGTTACTGAAATGTGACATGATTTGATGATTTACAATCTCCTAGGAACGGGTTAAATATGACAGATGAGCACAAATTTTGACCTTAGTTGGTGGATTGTGGTTTGTTATATCGTAAAAGATGTTGGTGGTGCATCACGAAACCTAGGGTCTGTAGGTATATGAGATTGATGGGGCATATTCTGCACCCGCTGACCAGTCAACATATTGAGCAAGGTCAAAGATATCCACAGCAAGTCAACGGCTTAGACAGCCTAACCGACGAGGCCTGTCGGCCTGACAGATGGGTCCCTGCCGGGGCAACCAGCCAGACGGGGCACACATCCGCGAACTCATATCCAAGACCCCTCGGCGGTGAGTCAACAGGGCCCGCCGGCCTGCCATGGGTCCCTCGGCCGAGGGGTAGGTCAGTCTTTCCACCTGCTAGCCACTTGGCCACTTGGCCACTACGTGACAAAAGGTGAAAGTCTATAAATACTCCTCTACTCTCATTGAGTAAAGGATCCACAATTTAACCTAAGAATCACTATTCATTTGGTAATATCTTCCTTATCTCTCTACAATATATAATTCACCAAGTAACAACAACTTATCTTTCTAAGTTTACTGACTTGAGCGTCGGAGTGAGTTCGCTCGGCCCAAAGCCGAGCCCTCAGTTTGCTCATTGTTTCAGGAGACCGCAAGGAGGAGTTCACAAAAGACGTCATTCTACAAGCACGGGTGGTAACGTATAACTGCTCTGGAATTACACCCGGAACAATTGGCGCCGTCTGTGGGGAAAGATACTAGAAGCTAGTCACATTCATTCCCAAACAAAAAAAACAAAACAAAAACCCACCCAAAAAGCTAAGAAGATGTCAAAACAACAAGAGGTATTCGTAACTGACGAAACCGAGTTCTGCCAAGATGATACCATCCACAATTCTGGAGTTGCGCACCCTCCACCGGCCGGGTAATTCAACCGGAGTACGGGATGCCAATAATACCAGATCGCCGCGCCCGCAACCAGGTCACCATCATGGGACATGTGGTTGATGTAGCAAAATTGAAGCTACTCCTGGACCTCATTAGTAGTACGTCGGCTCACACTTTGTCACACACCGACAAGAGCGGCGGAACCCGTCCGGAGACCAGGGCCTGAATGTGACTCCAAGAGACTTAAGTGGAGCACTGGAAGAGGCTGGTCCTGTCAAGACGCCGGAGGAGCCCAGAATGCTAGTGGTAGACCTGAGCCCTTCCCGCACCCGCGGGAGGACGGCGTCGCCGCAAAGATCGACGAGGCACCCCCGGAGGAGTGAAAGAAGTCCGACTCGCCGAGTCGAAGAAGAAGCCCGACTCACCCGAGTCGGAGAAGAAGCCCGACTCACCAGAGTCGGAGAAGAAGCCCTTCCCGCCACGGGGAGAGGAGCCGGACTAGGAATGCGAGGAGCGATGGCCGCGTGTCGTTCGACACGTGGTCGACGCCCCTCAATGCCTACGTCCTTGAAACCGCCGTGCCAACCAAGCTAAAGTTGCCGGCGTTCACATACAAGGGGGATAGCGACCCCACCGATCATGCCGAGGCCTTTGAGTCATACATGTCGGTGTGGGAGCAACCCGACGAAGTCTGTGCCGAGTCTTCCCAACAACCTTGCATGGGATGGCTCGAGTTGGTACAAGGGGCTGCCCGACGGCTCGGTATCTTTATTACGCCGACCTAAGGGACGCCTTCTTAGCTCGATACTCTTGCAATAAAAGGAGGGTCTGTGGAGACATCGGACCTCCCGACTATCAAGCGAGGAGGGAGGCGAGTCTCTCGAAGCTATATAAAGAGGTTCGACGCCAAGGTTCAAAGATTCGTGAGGTGAACAATGAGCCGGCGACCTTCGACCGATGAAAGGCCTCCCAAGGGGAAACTTAAAAAACGAGCTCATCAAGTGCGGCGGCTTGGGCTTAGACGCCGCAAGGAAGATGGCCGACCAGGCCATCAAGGTGGAAGACTATCACAAGACCTGGGTAGGCCACAACGAGGCTGGGCACTCAGAGAAGAAGAGCCACCGGGAGGACAACCCGGATGAAAGACGCCGTGACAATAATAGGTCACGGTTTGATAGATCTCCCGGGAAGCGAGCTCGGCGGCGCCGGGGAGTTCGGGAACATACCACCAAAGGCGGTGCAGTGATCACACCCCCGGTTGTATCTGCGCCGAGGTCTTCGCCCGAGCAAGGACGAGGGCCGAAATGGGAAAGACCCCCCAAGCCGAAGGGAGACGGTGACACGAGCCAGTACTGTGAGTACCACGGCCACACCGGTCACCTTACTGATAACTGCCGGCATCTGAAGAATGCCATTGAAGAGCTAATCCGGAAGGGGAGCCTCGACAAGTATGTTGCCAAAGGCCAAAAGACTGAGGCCGGCGGTTCAAATAAGAAATCCGTCTTTGAACGGATAGGAGTGATCCATGTTGTCATCGGGGGCAACGAGAATGGTGGGTCCGCTCATGGGCACAAACGGCACTGAACGAGCAGTATCGGGCCATCAACTTTGTGCCCAAAACAGCGGTCCCCGCTTCCAACGTCCCCGACATGACTATTGGGAAGAAGGACTACGAGGGAGTCATCGCCCCTCACAACGACCCACTTGTAGTCCACTTGGACATATCCAACCACCTGGTCAAGCGGTGCACGATTGACACAGCGCCTACACGAACATCATGTTCAGGGAGTGCTTTCTCAACCTTGGTCTGAAGGTTGAAGACTTGAGCCCCTGCACCAATCCGTTGTACAGCTTTTCCGGGGCCGGCCTGGTACCCCTGGGGTCGATCAGATTGCCGGTGATGTTCGGCGAGGGGAATGCGACGAAGAATGTCCTATCTGTGTTCGTAGTCATTGACGGCTCGTCCGCCTACAACGTCCTCATAGGCCGCGTCACTCTGAGCGAGGCTGATGCAGTAATGTCAATCCAGGCCCTGACACTGATGTATGTCTCGGACCGGGGGGAAGCGCATAAGCTCGTCTCCAAGGACGAGAAGGACGAGGTGGTCAACACCCAGATATCCGCCAAAGGGTGCAACATGCAGTCCCTCAAAGTGGCAAAGAAGTCAGGGAAGGGGAAGAGCCCATCCTTGCAGCAGGAGGGTGACCCGATGAATACCGACGTCGGCATGGTTGAAGGAACCCCGACCGACCAAAAAGAGCCGCATCCCGGCGTATGGGAAATAACCACTGACGGGTCCCCCACGGCGAATGTACGGCGTAGGCTACCATTCTTATCACCCGGCCCAAACGGGGACGTGTTTGAGCACGCCTTGAAACTTACCCTCTCGACCTCAAACAACGAATCCGAATACGAGGCGGTGATAAATGGAGTCGAGTTAGCTAGGGCTGCCGGGGCGGAGCACGTCGTGGTGAAGACATGCTCACTGTTGGTGGCCGGCCAAATCAGAGGAGAGTGTGAGGCTCGAGACGGCGGAATGGTAAGATACCTGGAAAGGGTAAAAGCCGACACCGCCAAATTGGAGTCCTTCCAGATACAGTACATTCCCAGGTCCGACGATCCCTCGAAACACACCGGCTGACAGACATGGAGGGTGCACCTTTGATGAGCCATTAGGGCACTGACAATCTCGGGAAAAATTTTGTATAGCGGCGGAGGTGCCCAA